>NW_025396301.1:0-6018 GCF_016433145.1 Gracilinanus agilis | reverse complement strand
AAAAGAAAATATTCCCTGGTGAAGGGCAAAAGACAAAGTGAAGAGACCAGTTACACTTATGCCGTCTACATTCGGGGCACAGAGCCCCTGTGATCTGGAAAGTCAGCATAAAATTTTCTGGCCCTCCCTTTGTACAAATAAGAAGTTTGAATTTTCTTCTTTCTCTTTTATGGGGTGTTTGCATGACCTTATTGTAAATTTTGCGTTAAGTATGTGAAATGTGAATTTCTAAACATTTTTTATGCCTTTCACTGCCTTCACATGTCACTTGCTGCTTCCATAAGACTCCAAAAAAATTTCCCATTTAATTACAACCCATGATATATCAAAACTGCAATGGGGAAAGTTGAGATGTAGAAGAAATAGCTATATTCTATAGCTTATGAAAGTAGTGCTTTTAGACCAAACTCTATGGTCTCTGATCCAGGGAGATGGATCCCAACAATGGATGAGAACATCTGCCCTACTGTGTCCTGAATAGGAGTTGGGACTTGCTAATATTAGGCCACCACAAGATTGGGAGATTTCTACATTGTTAGTCTATCAAGATGTAAAATAATTGTGGTCCCTATTTTACCTTCATAATAGCTAAAAAGAAACATAAACTCAGGATTAGTGAGATACAGTTATTGCTTACCTTTACCTTTATCCTTTCCTCCATAAAAGAGAAAAAATTCAGACTTCTTCTCTGGTACCGAAGGCCAGAAAATTTTACAGAGATTTTCCAGATCATGGGGGTGCCACACCCCTAATCACCATGTAGATGTAGTAATGTAGTAAAAAAAATTTAAATGTAGTACAAGAAATGTAATAAAAATATAAAATACTACCCTCAGTGATTTCAGTTCATCTGACAAATTCCATCCTTGGATACTAAATGAATTTGGGGACCTAACTAAATTTTAAGTTACACAAATTTGGGGATAAAAAGAAAAAGAGGACAAAACCAATGATCCAATGATTGCTAGATGCATTGACAAAAAGCCAATTAGGGGGGAGCCCCCTTTGGGATAAGAGTATACATTCAAAATAAATGCATTCGATTCCCCATAGTTCAATCAACTGCATCCCAAAGTTCATTTTGGATCTACTTGATGCAGTGTAGGTTTCTGCAGGCATCTTCATGGTGTTTTCTCCAAACAGGTTTGGTGTCTAGATTCTGGGGAGATGGCAAATTTCTTATCCTGAAATTACTCTCAAAAGAATTTAAACTTTACATTATAGATTACAATACAGTTTTATTGTTTGTTTGTGTGTGTGTGTGTGTGTGTGTGTGTGTGTGTGTGTGTGTGTGAATTAATTGGCAAAAGAAATTTAAAAAGATTAAAAAATCTGGGGGCAGCTGGGTAGCTCAGTGGATTGAGAGCCAGGCCTAGAGACGGGAGGTCCTAGGTTCAAATCCGGCCTCAGACACTTCCCAGCTGTGTGACCCTGTGTGACCTCCATTGCCTACTCTTACCAATCTTCCACCTATAAGTCAATACACAGAAGTTAAGGGTTTAAAATTTAAAAAAAAATCTGAATAAAAGAGAAAAATTAACTTGTGAATGAAATGTAACATATCAAAATCTTATGTGTAAAAATGTAAGGAAAAATAAACTTATAGCAGGTCCTTGAATCAAGGCCCAAGTAAAGTGATTTAAGCAATTGTGTAATTACCCATTTAATAGCCAAGACTATAGAAAGTTGCCAAACTTAGAAAGAAAAAGACCAAATTTTTTTGTGAGAAAGCAAAGTGTCTTTCCCTGGTCTGATTTGCCTGCACTTCTTAGGGATAGGGTGAGCCAGGATGATGGCCAACTTTTGGTATTTAACTAGGATGAAGCTCAAGGAAGTCCAGCCTCTAACATATGTCAGAAAAACTGCAACTTTTCCCGAACCCCACACTAAGTTTAAGTCCTTCAGTATTGGCATGAGAAAGTTTTGTCAATCCTTCCTGGATTTGTACATTATTTTTTGACCTTGTGGTGCTAGGCACTGTGCAGTTTATCACCAGTCCCATTGGACTTGGTAGTCTTCTTAACCTTGTGGCTCTTTTGTTCCCTTCTCCTGAAATCAGACAGAATCATTAATTATAATCCCATAATATTTACTAATTCATGGCAGGTTTCCATAGACTAAAGCTTTATGTGGGTATTATTGTATTATTGTTGTATTATATTATTGTAAAATCAAAAAGAATTAACATTGATTATATGTACCTTAAGTACAAGAAATGAGAAAAAGGGGAAAAAGTTAATTAATCTATATAAACAATTAAAAGGAAAAGTAATAAGAAAATTAAAAATTCAGGGAAAAATACAATGTTTTTTAAGTAAAAAATGTTTAAAAAACAAATATATATATATATAGCTTAGATTTAGTGAAATGTCTTTTACCCAAAATATCAGATCCATTTCCTGTTGAATAAAGTAAAACCTCAACCCACATGTCATAATTCTGAGTTATTGTTTGTTTCTTTGTATCTGTAATTAGTTATTCCAATTGATGTTCAGAAATTATACAAATAAATTAATTTACAAGAAGTTCAAATTAACTTTCATTGAAACATCACTTGGAGTGGGTATAGGTTTTTAAGTAAACAGTGGAACATATTTGCTTGGTATATACATTCAAACTTCTGGGGTTTCAATTGTTATATCATGTTGCTTTGCATATAGCAAAAGGAGGGAAGGGAGGATAACATTGACTTCAAGTAAGAGTCAGGGATAATTTAACAGTGATATCTTTCTTTTTGAATGGTGAATCCAATTCAATGATCCATAAATGAGTAATATCAGTTGCAAATCCAATGACTTTTACCTTAAACAGTAATTATTAATAAGAGCATTTGAAAGGTTTCCAAGATTTACATACACAATGAAAAACTGTAATGTTACAAAATATGATAGACAAATTTTCTTTTCAACAATTTTTTTAATAATTTTTTATTTTTAAAAAAAATTTCCATGGTTACATAAGTCATGTTTTTACTTTCCCCTTCACCCCCTCAAGCCCCCACCCCCTTCCGCTATAGCCAATTCGCATTTCCACTGGTTTTATTATGTGTGGCCAGTGTTATATAAATAGGAGGTCACTAACTCTATTTGATGTACATGAAGATGATGTACAGAGAGGATAGGATGGCACTTCTCCTTTATAACAGTTGCCCAGGCAGGATCCTTTAGGTCAATGTGATTTATCCCTTCAGGACCCACCTGGGGTTAATTGATATTATTGGGCTCTTCAGCTGGGATAACGTTGGTAATCTGACTGCATTGGCTCCCTTCCCAAATTAAGCTTTGGAAACCAATTCAGGAAGGTACTTTAAACTTTATATATATTTGGTAAGAAGGATAATGGTGTGGGATAGAGGTAAAGGGGACCCTACTTTAAAATGATACTAATGAATCTCTAACTGCAGGCAAAAGAAGAATCAAGATGATAGCTTCTCTCTGGTCCAGCCTGGCCAGGGCTAAACCAGAGTAGGTACACTGCTGTGAAATCTTCAGCTTCTTCTTCAGTAGATCTTAAGCCCTAACAGTTGAGATATATACACCCTTCCCACCCTCTTCTTCTTCTCCTGCCCACTTCCCGGATCCCTCCTGGGCCCTGGGAAGCCTAGATAGCTAAGATGATGAAACTCCTAATATCTAGGGGCAGTAGACACTGAGATGGTGGTCAAGTACAGATTGATAACGGTACAGGAAACACAGGAGGAGCTTGCAGGATAGTGTTTGCAAGTCTCTATCTCCAAATACCAGGATCCACCCTGATCTCCAGCCTCAGGGACAGGTAAAAGACCCCAGAACCTCTGTCAGGGTGCTCAATAGCTCTCTCCTTTGTCCCGCATGCCTCTCTGGGAACATTCTATCCAACTGACTTATCTTTCAATCAAATGTGAACTTCAAGCTCCCAGAGATTCAAAATAACATCAGTGAAGACTTATTTATACATTATTGATAGTTACATGTGTGTGGTCTTTTCAGGTCTACATCCCCAATCATGTCCTCATCAACCCAATGTGTAAGCAGTCGTTTTTCTTCTGTGTTTACACTGTGTTTCTACTCCTGTAGTTCTTCCTCTGAATGTGGGTAGTGTTTCTTTACATAAATCCCTCAGAATTGTCTTGGGTCATTGCATTGATGCTAGTACAGAAGTCCCTTACATTCGAATTTACCAGAGTATATCAGTCTCTGTGTACAATGTTCTTCTGGCTCTGCTCCTTTCACTCTGCATCAGTTTCTGGAGGTCTTTCCAGTTCACGTGGAATTCCTCCAGTTTATTATTTCTTTGAGCACAATAGTATTTCATCACCAACATATACCACAATTTGTTCAGCCATTCCCTAATTGAAGGGCATACCCTTGCTTTCCAGTTTTTTGCCACCACAAAGAGCACTGCTATGAATATTTTTGTGCAAGTCTGTTTATCTATGATCTCTTTGGGGTACAATCCCAGCAATGGTATGGCTGGATCAAAGGGCAGGCATTCTTTTATCACTCTTTGTCCATAGTTCCAAATTGCCATCGAGAATGGCTGGATCAGTTCACAACTCCACCAGCAGTGCATTAATGTCCCAATTTTGCCACATCCCCTCCAACATTCATTACTCTCCCCTGCTATCATCTTAGCCATTCTGCTAGGTGTGAGGTGGTACCTCAGAGTTGTTTTGATTTGCATTTCTTTAATTATTAGAGATTTAGAACACTTTCTCATGTGCTTATTGATACTTTTTATTTCTTCATCTGAAAATTGCCTATTCATGTCCCTTGCCCATTTATTAATTGGGGAATGGCTTGATTTTTATACAATTGATTTAGCTCCTTATATATTTGAGTAATTAGACCTCTGTCAGAATTTTTTGTTATAAAGATTTTTTCTCAGTTTGTTGTTTCCCTTCTGATTTTGGTTGCATTGTTTTTCTTTGTACAAAAACTTTTAAATTTAATATTATTGAAATTATTTATTTTACATTTTGTAATTTTCTCTAAGTTTTGTTTTGTTTTAAAATCTTTCCTTTCCCAGAGATCTGACAAGTATACTATTCTGCGTTCACCTAATTTACTTAACAGTTTCCTTCTTTATATTTAAGTCTTTCACCCATTCTGAATTTATCTTGGTGTATGGTGTGAGATGTTGATCTAAACCTAATCTCTGCCATATTGTTTTCCAATTTTCCCAGCAGTTTTTGTCAAATAGTGGACTTTTGTCCCAAAAGTTGGGCTCTTTGGGTTTATCATACACTGTCTTGCTGACATCACTTACCCCAAGTCTATTCCATTGATCCTCCCTTCTATCTCTTAGCCAGTACCATATTATTTTAATGACTGCTACTTTATAGTATAGCTTAATATCTGGTACTGCTAGGCCACCTTCCTTCATGTTTTTTTTTTCATTATTTCCCTTGATATTCTTGATCTTTTGTTCTTTCAAATAAACTTTGTTATAGTTTTTTCTAATGTAGTAAAAAAGGTTTTTGGTAGTTGGATAGGCATGGCACTAAATAAGTAAATTAATTTGGATAGAATGGTCATTTTTATTATGTTAGCTCGTCCTACCCATGAGCACTCAATGTTTTTCCAATTGTTTAGATCTAGTTTTACTTTTTTGGAAAGTGTTTTGTAGTTATGTTCGTGTAATTCTTGTATTTGTTTTGGTAGATAGATTCCTAAGTATTTTATATTATCTAGGGTAATTTTAAGTGGTGTTTCTCTTTCTACCTCTTGCTGTTCCATATCACCTTGATTACTAAATTTATTGCTATATAGTTGGGCAAAATAGTTTTTGATGATTGCCTTCTTAACTTCCTCTTCATTAGAGGTTAGGTCTCCTTTTTCATCTCTGATACTATTAATTTGGTTTTCTTCTTTCATTTGGAATAATAATGAAAAAATGTAAAGGGTAAGATACAAAGGATGCAAAAGAATCCATAATTTCAGAATTTCAAAGGACCTCAGTAGTCATTTAACCTACCCCATCTTCTTTTACAACATGCTACCCAAGCAATCATCCAACTTTCACTTGAAGAGTTTCAGT
>NW_025396300.1:0-3175 GCF_016433145.1 Gracilinanus agilis | reverse complement strand
ATCCAACTTTCACTTGAAGAGTTTCAGTGAAGAACTCCATGACTTCCTACTTTTAAGTAATTCTAATTGTTAGGATGATTTTCTTCAGTTTTCTCTTGAGAAAGTGTCCGACACTTCTCAGAAAAATAGAACCAAAAGCTATGATTTCTTTGCACTTTTAGTGAAAGTCATAGGAGGACCAAATTTGTCCTCTGATTTATTAGCCTAAGATGAACTCCTCCTCTTGGTTCCTTCCATATATGCAGAAAACAAGTGTCTTGATCTGATTTTTCTAGAAATCTTTTCCCCTTTACTGTCTGTTTTGGAATGTGGCACATAGACCATATTGTGGTAAGGCAGATCTGTAGGCTTAAGTGGACCTTTCATGTGTAACTTTTCAACTTTGCAAGGTTTTTAATATATCTATTAGATTATTATATCTGGACATACAAAGCACACAAGAGGGATGAGTCTTTTGGCTACTGGTACTATTAGCAATTGGGTATCAGGGTCATAAAGCTAAGGTGTGAGGCTTTACAATTTATTAAGAGCTATGTAGTCCACAGGAAAAATTCTAAAATAACTAAAGTACCTCCAATGTTGTTTGGAATTTCTGGTTCACATCTTTGAAAGAGTTCTTGGTGAAGACTTCAATGGCTTCCCTCCTACATGTAATGTGCACATCCAACAGCTCTTGGAGAGTTTCTGTGGGAAATTTCACTTTCTGTTCCATCATCTCTTCATACAGTGTAAGAGCCCTTTGAACTGCGGCTGAGTTTTCTATCTGAGCTAGTGCCAGCACTGCATTTTCCATGCAGGGCACATCTCCATTGGTGATGGTTTCAACATAGGTCAAGACCAAGTTTCCAAGACCTTTAAAGGGAAGACAAATGGAGCTTTCAGGAGAGTGGTAAGAGCTACCCTGTTTAAGAATGAGGCGATATCATTATTTTGTCAAGGTGAGGAGAGGGGGGAGGTGTTTCATTTTGTTTCTCAGAAAAGGAACTTTCTCACAGAGTCAGGGAGCATTGAGAATGCTTCTGACACTGGAAGAAAGAAAGATGTTTATTGTAAGCAAAGTCCTGATCAATTTGATACACCTGACTGGCCCAGTACAAGCAGACAATCATTGCCTTTGTCTGCAGCTATCCTGGGAAGACTCCTCTCTACCTCACTCTAATGTTCCCTACAAGTACTCTAAGAAAGTCATGGGAGATGCTGGTGAGGGGAAACTCACGGGGCCCATTGACCATGCCACCTCCTGGGAGAGTCTTGGCTTCAGAATGGTTGAAGATGTATTCGCAGAAGTTTTTAGTACTTTCCACAAAGCCAACATAAAGTTCATTGTCATGAAGTTTCTCAAGCTCCTTGAGCTTTTGCCCATAAGCAGGTGGGGCAAAGATAAAGCATTTCCTCTTTAGAAAGAACTTCTGGATACATATTTTGGCTTCTTCACTGGTACCTAAGGAAAAGGAAGGAGCAATAATGTGACAAAGAATGAAAGTTAATCTGGAAGTTAATCCTCTAATATAATGACCTGTCTAGAACATTTGACTCACTCCTAACCTGTAGTCTGTAAGCATGAGGTTGATTAAAGAGAAAGGACAAAAACCTGTCCCATGAATACAATTATCAGTTGAACCTACTAATCTAGAACGCTTCTATGGCTTGCATCATATTCCCCCCACCCTTTTTTTTTTAGGAGCCTGGGGGCTATAACTACATAATGACAAACTGGACAAAAGAACAGTTTCAGGGCTTTCCTCCATTACCCAACCCTTAGTCCATGGGACCTTTATTCAGTTCCAGGGCATCCTCCAGGTACTGATCAGAGGTGATGGACTCTCCATTGATTTCCAAGTCCAAGATGAAATCACGCACAGTCCACACAAAGTCTGGAAAGAGGCTTATCTGCTCAGTGCTGGAGGAGGATTTTTCCTTGATTTTATCTGTCAACTCTGTCACAAAGCTGGAGTGCTAATTAAGGAAAACTGGCAGAAAAAGAATACAGGAGTCGTCATTCCTTCAGACTCCCAATTTCCTAATGTCTTTTACTTCTCTTCTTCCACCAACATACTGGTATTTTGAGCAAGATCTTAAGGGGTTTTATGACACGTACTAAGTATGTATGTGTGAGTGTCTGTGTGTTTGTGAGACTGGATCTGTGTTTTCATCAGTATTAAAAACTCTTAGTGATGAATTTTCCTGTACAAATGCAGATTGATACCTTTTGGTGATTTATAGCTTTAGAGTTGTCTGGGAGCACTGAGACCTTAAGTGGTTTGTCCTGTGGGGGCTTTCTATCTATTAGGTCATACTTCCAATATCTCTCTGTCTCTGCCTCTTCCTTTCCCTCTCTGATTTGTTCCCTCTCTTTCTTTCTCTGTCCCTTTTACTCTGTCTCTGTTTCTTCCTCTTTTTCTCTGTTTCTCTCCCTCTTTCTGACTTTGTCTCTCTCTTTATCTTTCTCTGACTTTCTCTGTCTTGTTCACTCTCTCTCTCTCTCTCTCTCTCTCTCTCTCTCTCTCTCTCTCTCTCACACACACACACACACACACACACACACACACACACACACCCTCAATAATACAATAAAATATGGACTTTAAATAGGTCTCCTTGGGGAATAGACAATCTGCCCTCATTCTATTCTGGTCTTCCTTTAAATAATGGTTAACATTTGTATAGACATTTGAAGTTTGCAAAGTGAGTTCTCAGAATCTTTTCACTTTATGTAGAAAGGATACTACAGTTCATCCATAGCCTGCTGGTTGATGGTGCCCATGCTGTTATAGACAAAGGTGCTGCTCAGCAGCATGGCCAAGGCAAAGATACAAATGTCATTGTTCTTGTCACCCTAGAAGTCAAATCATGTTATCTGGACTGAATGCATGACTCTTTGCCATTTCTGTGAATTGCCCTAGATAAATATGATTATGCAATGGGGGAAACCAATTTATTTGGTCTTTGTTTTACCTGAGACCTAGAATGTCAATGTTCAGTACCATTTGATTGAACATGGTAGCAACTTCTCCTTACCTTCTTCACATCGCCAAGCCCCTCAGTGTCCAGGAGAACAAGGGTGTGATTTGGCTTCTTGGGATGAGGAACACACCACATCCAGATGCCCTTGGTGTGAGACTGCACTGTGGAGCCAAGGGAGAAACCTGCACAAGAGTTTGGAGATGAGCTCAGA
>NW_025396299.1:0-3176 GCF_016433145.1 Gracilinanus agilis | reverse complement strand
ATCCAACTTTCACTTGAAGAGTTTCAGTGAAGAACTCCATGACTTCCTACTTTTAAGTAATTCTAATTGTTAGGATGATTTTCTTCAGATTTCTCTTGAGGAAATATCCAATACTTCTCAGAAAAATAGAACCAAAAACTATGATTTCTTTGCACTTTTAGTGAAAGTCATAGGAGACCAAATTTGTCCTCTGATTTATTAGCCTAAGATGAACTCCTCCTCTTGGATCCTTCCATATATGAAGAAAACAAGTGTCTTGATCTGATTTTTCTAGAAATCTTTTCCTCTTTACTGTATGTTTTGGAATGTGGCACATAGACCATATTGTGGTAAGGCAGATCTGTAGGCTTAAGTGGACCTTTCATGTGTAACTTTTCAACTTTGCAAGGTTTTTAATATATCTATTAGATTATTATATCTGGACATACAAAGCACACAAGAGGGATGAGTCTTTTGGCTACTGGTACTATTAGCAATTGGGTATCAGGGTCATAAAGCTAAGGTGTGAGGCTTTACAATTTATTAAGAGCTATGTAGTCCACAGGAAAAATTCTAAAATAACTAAAGTACCTCCAATGTTGTTTGGAATTTCTGGTTCACATCTTTGAAAGAGTTCTTGGTGAAGACTTCAATGGCTTCCCTCCTACATGTAATGTGCACATCCAACAGCTCTTGAAGAGTTTCTGTGGGAAATTTCACTTTCTGTTCCATCATCTCTTCATACAGTGTAAGAGCCCTTTGAACTGCGGCTGAGTTTTCTATCTGAGCTAGTGCCAGCACTGCATTTTCCATGTAGGGCACATCTCCATTGGTGATGGTTTCAACATAGGTCAAGACCAAGTTTCCAAGACCTTTAAAGGGAGGACAAATGGAGCTATCAGGAGAATGGTAAGAGCTACCCTGTTTAAGAATGAGGCGATATCATTATTTTGTCAAGGTGAGGAGAGGGGGGAGGTGTTTCATTTTATTTCTCAGAAAAGGAACTTTCTCACAGAGTCAGGGAGCATTGAGAATGCTTCTGACACTGGAAGAAAGAAAGATGTTTATTGTAAGCAAAGTCCTGATCAATTTGATACACCTAACTGGCCCAGTACAAGCAGACAATCATTGCCTTTGTCTGCAGCTATCCTGGGAAGACTCCTCTCTACCTCACTCTAATGTTCCCTACAAGTACTCTAAGAAAGTCATGGGAGATGCTGGTGAGGGGAAACTCACAGGGCCCATTGACCATGCCACCTCCTGGGAGAGTCTTGGCTTCAGAATGGTTGAAGATGTATTCGCAGAAGTTTTTAGTACTTTCCACAAAGCCAACATAAAGTTCATTGTCATGAAGTTTCTCAAGCTCCTTGAGCTTTTGCCCATAAGCAGGTGGGTCAAAGATAAAGCATTTCCTCTTTAGAAAGAACTTCTGGATACATATTTTGGCTTCTTCACTGGTACCTAAGGAAAAGGAAGGAGCAATAATGTGACAAAGAATGAAAGTTAATCTGGAGGTTAATCCTCTAATATAATGACCTGTCTAGAACATTTGACTCACTCCTAACCTGTAGTCTGTAAGCATGAGGTTGATTAAAGAGAAAGGACAAAAACCTGTCCCATGAATACAATTATCAGTTGAACCTACTAATCTAGAACGCTTCTATGGCTTGCATCATATTCCCCCCACCCTTTTTTTTTTTGAGGAGCCTGGGGGCTATAACTACATAATGACAAACTGGACAAAAGAACAGTTTCAGGGCTTTCCTCCATTACCCAACCCTTAGTCCATGGGACCTTTATTCAGTTCCAGGGCATCTTCCAGGTACTGATCAGAGGTGATGGGCTCTCCATTGATTTCCAAGTCCAAGATGAAATCACACACAGTCCACACAAAGTCTGGAAAGAGGCTTATCTGCTCAGTGCTGGAGGAGGATTTTTCCTTGATTTTATCTGTCAACTCTGTCACAAAGCTGGAGTGCTAATTAAGGAAAACTGGCAGAAAAAGAATACAGGAGTCGTCATTCCTTCAGACTCCCAATTTCCTAATGTCTTTTACTTCTCTTCTTCCACCAACATACTGGTATTTTGAGCAAGATCTTAAGGGGTTTTATGACACATACTGAGTATGTATATGTGAGTATCTGTGTGTTTGTGAGACTGGATCTGTGTTTTCATCAGTATTAAAAACTCTTAGTGACGAATTTTCCTGTACAAATGCAGATTGATACCTTTTGGTGATTTATAGCTTTAGAGTTGTCTGGGAGCACTGAGACCTTAAGTGGTTTGTCCTGTGGGGGCTTTCTATCTATTAGGTCATACTTCCAATATCTCTCTGTCTCTGCCTCTTCCTTTCCCTCTCTGATTTGTTCCCTCTCTTTCTTTCTCTGTCCCTTTTACTCTGTCTCTGTTTCTTCCTCTTTTTCTCTGTTTCTCTCCCTCTTTCTGACTTTGTCTCTCTCTTTATCTTTCTCTGACTTTCTCTGTCTTGTTCACTCTCTCTCTCTCTCTCTCTCTCTCTCTCTCTCTCTCTCTCTCTCTCACACACACACACACACACACACACACACACACACACACACCCTCAATAATACAATAAAATATGGACTTTAAATAGGTCTCCTTGGGGAATAGACAATCTGCCCTCATTCTATTCTGGTCTTCCTTTAAATAATGGTTAACATTTGTATAGACATTTGAAGTTTGCAAAGTGAGTTCTCAGAATCTTTTCACTTTATGTAGAAAGGATACTACAGTTCATCCATAGCCTGCTGGTTGATGGTGCCCATGCTGTTATAGACAAAGGTGCTGCTCAGCAGCATGGCCAAGGCAAAGATACAAATGTCATTGTTCTTGTCACCCTAGAAGTCAAATCATGTTATCTGGACTGAATGCATGACTCTTTGCCATTTCTGTGAATTGCCCTAGATAAATATGATTATGCAATGGGGGAAACCAATTTATTTGGTCTTTGTTTTACCTGAGACCTAGAATGTCAATGTTCAGTACCATTTGATTGAACATGGTAGCAACTTCTCCTTACCTTCTTCACATCGCCAAGCCCCTCAGTGTCCAGGAGAACAAGGGTGTGATTTGGCTTCTTGGGATGAGAAACACACCACATCCAGATGCCCTTGGTGTGAGACTGCACTGTGGAGCCAAGGGAGAAACCTGCACAAGAGTTTGGAGATGAGCTCAGA
>NW_025396298.1:0-7251 GCF_016433145.1 Gracilinanus agilis | reverse complement strand
ACCTTTATTTATTTGTTTTTAATATTCTCTATGCCCCTTATGAAAGAAAAACTTCTGTGGTATCAAATTGGAATTCCCTTCTCTGTCCTATTTCTCTGTTATTGTCTTTGAAAGAATAACGGTTTATCCATACTTATTTCTAAGATCCTAATCGCATACAAAAGGGTCATATTCAGTATATGTATACAGAGTGAGGAGTTGTTGCCCTGCCTAATGGACCTACCAGTTTTCTTCCCAGCCAGCTTGTTCATCAGATAAGATTTCCCAGTGCGACAGGGTCCCACAATTGCCGCCACCACCACCGGCTGGGTAAATGTAGCCAGGATCTTCAGTGCTTCCTGGTTCACTGTGATTTGCCCATTACTATTCTCAAGTAAGCAGACTGGAGCTGGCATTGAAAGACCACTGGCCATGTTGGAGGTGTGTGATCTGCAAATGCAAAAACTGATTAAATAAGACCTAGGAAAAATTAGTCTTCCTAAATCCTGAACAAGGAAACAGCATTCTCAGAGCCATACTTCTTCTGTCACTTGTGCCTCTTCCCATAGATTGTGTCTCCAGGCAGAGCCAGAATAATGGATCCCCTGAAGTGATGAGAAGTATTTGAGTTCTGTCATTTGTTGTAATTATGTAAATGAGAGTAATTGGTTCCAACCTAATGGAAATTTGTAGCATGAATCCTAGTAATGGAAATGTTAGAGAATTAATTATTTGTATTAATCAAGACCTAACTGTAATTTCTTATGATTATCCAGCTTCTATCTGTTCAAATGCAACCTACAAGGAAAGGTAGTGATGGCTTTTTCATGTATTTCTGTGGCTCTGAAACATCTCAGATTGCAGAAAATTACAGAGAATTTTTGACGTATTGATAGGATCATGGATTTAGAATTGGAAGTGATCACAGAGATCAACTATTCCAACCTGTCCTTTTTTAGGAATCTGAAGCAGAGAAAGTGACTTGCCCAAAGGCACACAGACAACATGCAACAGAATAGTTTCAACCCAGATCTTCTACCTCTCCTTCTAGAGACTCTCCTACCTAGGATCTTATGGTTAGAACTCGGAGGGACCTTAGAGAACTTAGAGATGTTCAATCATAAGGAACCTGAGACTTAGAGAGTTTTAAGTGATTTGCACAGGGTCAAAGCAGTCAATAGTGAAAAATATTGGATTTGAACCCAAGACCTCTGACTTTAAAACCCAGAGTTCTTTAGGCAGTACCATACTTTACCTACATCACATTTCACAAGTGTGTGATATATTTTTGAAATTCTTATACTATTTTCTGTGTGATATGAGGGTATCTATAGCTAGCTATTCCCAGTCCTCTAAATAGTGCTACTTAAATATACTAATTTAAAAAATATTTCTTCAATATTTCAAAGATTTGTCATTCTCATTTTTTCCACATGTCCAATTACTTGTCAAATCCTGTCATTTCTATCTCCATAACATTTCTCTTATATAATTTCTTCTTTTTGGTCACAAAACTGCCACCCTGGCTCTGGCCCTCATCATTTCTTGCCTGGTCTATCACAATACTCTCCTAATTGGCTTTCCTATCTTAACTCTCTTCTTTTATGAAGGAAGTGATCGCTGAACTGAGTCTTGAAGGAATCTATGAATTCTTTAAAAAGTTTAGCAAAGACTGTATTCCTGGCATGTGATTCAGTGGCAAGTGATTCATTGGAAGAGAAAGACATCACATTAATCTGAGTTATGGCTAATTGTGGCCAATACTTGCTCTATTGTCCTTCATGCCAATTTCCACCCTCATTAAATATTTCCTATTTCAATGCTGTGCTTCGCATTTTTTTAACATTTAAAAATACTTAATTTGGAAGAGAAGTCAATACAAGCCATTCTTTAGAATTTGGTTTTGGGGTAAAAAGAGGGGTGAAATGGCCTATTACCCCCTTCTCACAATCCCAGATTTATAAAAATACCAGGGTTAAAGTTATGGAAAGGACTTTAAAAAATATTCAGTCAGCTCATCCTCTTCCTCCCACCAATAGTTCTGAAACCCATTCCATAATCTTGATACGTATTTCTGCAGAAGATTCATAGTTCTGCTTCCATTTACATCACCATCTCCAAAATACTCAGGAGACCTTATCCTTATTGTAGAAGAATGATTAGTTTGCTCTCTTAGTATTTTGAGTACTTGAAAGGCTAAGATTCTGTTGGTATCAGAAGTTTCTAGTTTTTAGACTGAGTAGAGAACCAAGATAGCTACATTGCCACTAAAAACCTCCGTGGTTTGAAAATTGGAGAGGATCCAGAGGTGACAGTTCCACAGTGACTAATTATAATAAATGTGAAAACCCTGCTGTACAGAATGAGATTTTGGAAAAGAAGACCTAGCAGTGACAGTGGGCTATTGATCGATACTCAGGTCTTTGCCTCTTTTTTTTTTTTTTCTCTCAACAAAATCATAAGATTTCCAACATGTAATGTGGACAATTTTAGGAAATTGCATCACAGAAAATCTTAAAATAAATCAACTTCTCAGACTCTTCCTCTGACTCCAGGGCCTAGAATGGTGCTCTCCTTGGAGTGGACACGGCAAATGTTGTGAAGTGACTGGCCGACCAGACCAAGATTTAGACTGTTGATTCCTGAGGTAGCATGCCCTATTTTAGGGAAAGTGCCTGACCCACCCATCTCACTCCTCAAACTCCAAGCAAAGGTTATAAATTAGGGAGCACAAGTGCTTTAGAATCTCTAAGAAGCTTATTGTGAAAAGAAAATTCAGAATAGTTCTTACCACGTCTTCACTTCCCCAATGACTGTGCCTTCCGGGTTCAATAGATTTGATGACTCCTTTATTTTTTTTTTCTCTTATGATCCCTTAATTCTCTCCCAGTTCGTTTCCTTAAGCTCTCTGATCACTGAACCTGGAAGTTTCCATTTTTCAAAAGAATTCTTCATAGTGTAAAAAAAATGGAAACAAAGTAGAAGAAATTGAAACTGAAAATTGCATTAAGCATTTTGTGTGAGTGGCAAAGGGAGGAGACAAAAAGAGGAAATGCTTGATGGTGATATCAGAGGGCATTGGGTGGGGATCATTTGGGGTGATATCAGCTTCTGATGATTTCCTCCAATGGTGTTCTGGATTAGTGTAACAAAGAAATCTCTGGACCATTACTCTTGGCTAAAAATCCAAACCTTAATTGTGGTAAATTGAAGCTGAAAGTTCCACCACCCCCAGCCTGTGGCAAAGACCCCCATTAGATGTTCCATAGTGTGTTTTATAGGTTTTGGACAGTTAACCAGCATAAGTCATTAACAAGGCAAAAGGGACATAGAATGTTAAGAAACATGCTATAATGTTTGGTAACAAGGTTTTGTAACACTTGATAAGAAGTAATGAATTCTTGTATAAGGTTAAAGTAACCTATCTTGGCCATAATACTTTGGGTGCTTGTAGTGAGTTTAAATCTTCATGGGATCAAACAATGCCTGGATATCCCCTGGTTGTTTTCCTATGATCTCATCAGGCTAGCTGGGCACTCACCGTTCCAAATGAGCACAGCTTATTTCCTACTGCATGAGTTTCAGCTTCCCTAAGTAACTCCACAGACCTGAAGTTTTTATTCTTCCAACAGAAACTCTTAATCTTGTTAGTGCCTGTAATATTCTAATATACCAAAATATATCCTTTCTACAACTGTGGTTAATATTTTATTATAATTGGCATCTTATACACAGTTTACTAACTGGGTCTAACTTTTTCTAAAAATCATAGTTGCAGTTATCTGCTTAAAGAATTATATGTGATCACTTGGTTTATGATCAATAACATAAAAGCAATAAAAATAATTTTCCTTTCATCATCTGAAACAGAAGATGATTCAAAATGTATTTATCTGTCTTTGGAAGGTACAGTACAATTATCTGAATATGTGTGTTGTTTATTCTGGAAATCAATTTTAAAACAAGATACGTGGTTTATGAAGTAGTCTAATTGCTGTCTCCTTATCTTTTGCTCTATTTATTCTTTTCATTTCATCCATTTGGAAGACAATAACATCAGGCTCATGAATGCAAATTTTGGGTACAATCTGAGTTGCCTTTTCAGTTCTACCATCCTGAGAGGCTTGGGTTTCAAAGTGATCATCAGATGATAAATTCAGAACTGGCAAGCACCTTAGTGATCATAGTATCATATCATAGTATCATATTCAGAGATGGAAGACAACTTAGTGATCTAAGATGACAGATTTAGAGTTGACAAGGACCTTAGGGATCTTCTAGTTCAAAGCCTTCTTTTTGCAGATGTGGATACTGTGGCCCCAAAGGTTATGTGACTTGGCCAAGGAACTATGTAGCAGAGATTGGATTTATATTCACACCCTTTTTCTAGTGTTCTTATGAATAATTACCTATTAAGGAGAGACAAATAGGGAAGGTAGGCTGACAGTAGAATAAATAATTAAAGGCAGAAGGCCCTGTTGTTGAATATTAAGCTAGCTTTGTTGTAAGTCACCTACTTCTGGTGATTCATGTGGAGATAAGTTGTTTCCAAAAGGAATCCAAAAAGTGTTCTTAAAGATTACAAAGGAATTCCTTGGAGCCATATGTAGTATTTTTTTCACTGCTTCTGATTCAAATCAGAGAGAAATTTAATAATGGTAACAATAAGTAATAAATATTTATATACTACTTTTAGCACCTCACATAGCTTTATGTCTACAAAATGGGCATAATAGTTCTTAATTTACAGGTTGTTAAAGGGTTAAATGAGATAAAGTATGAAAAGTCCTTTGCAAACCTTAAAGCTCTCTCTATATACCAGTTTTTATTATTATTTAAAAAGAGTACTTAGGTCAGGAGAAAGGGATGAGATTGGATATAATTAAAAGATTTTGAAATCCTGGAAAAATAAATTATTAAGTTGTTAAAAATCTAGACGTGAGATTAGATTAAACACAAATTAAATTCCTGTAAAAATCATTTTTATAACTCTCTGACTAATATGTTACTGGCATGATGTATGACTGAAATAATCCAGTATTCCTAGTTATAATAATTGTACATTAGTAGAAAAAAGATCCAATTTGTCCTATAAATAACTTGTTTGTACATTATTGTCTCCCTGCTGTCTCCTTCATTAGACTGTGAGTTCCTTGAGTGCAGGGACTATGTTTTGCCCTTGACTTTGCTTCCCCAGTGTTTAGTGTAGTCCTCAGCACATAGTAGGCACGTAATAAATGTTTGTTACCTCAATGGCCCAAGAGAGCAACCCTTCATTTTCCAGATTAGCAAGACAAAGTCCAAGATATTATATAATGTGCTTTTATGTTTTAAAAAAATAAGCCTTATCTTAGAATTGCTACAAATACTGGTTCCAAGGCAGAAGAGTAGCAAGGGTAGGACAATAAGGGCGGGAGGGAGGGTAACAATTTGGATCTTATAATTTTGGAATAGATACTACATGTAACTGGGAAAATAAAATATCTGCATAAATTTTTTAAACCAAAGAATGCTTATTAAGCATGGTATCCATCACAATCCTGAATTTGATCTCATAAATTTCAGTTGTTAGTTTTGTTCGTGGGCAAAATGTTGTCCCCCTAGAACAGAACGTACCACTTTTAATGTGGTTTTCACCAGGTTGGAGTATAGCAGGACTGGAGAAATTGTCATTGAGGTCATTATGGGCTTTGTAATAGGCAAATTTATAGATTAAGTTTTAGACATTTAAGGTGAGATAGCAACCAGATCTGCTCAGGCAAGGCTGGAGGATTCCAACCATGGAATGGTGAGAAGGAAGTTTTTTCCTGGAGTGACTCTTGTATGGCTGTGGCAGTTAGAGGCTGTTTTACCTGTCCCAGTGGAGAGCCCAAGGAAAGCGGATTTGTCTCTCAGAAGAAACACCTGTCCATAGAAATACAAGTTGAGCAAGAAGACCAGACTTGGGTGGTGGACATACCAGGCTGGTTCAAGCTCCTTGTCTTTACTTGTGTGCATTATTTGCTGAGGATCCAGTTAGCTGTGAACATCACTGGAGCTGAAGAGGACCCCAATTGTGAGACCATCACCTTCCCCTTCTAACTTCCAAAAGCTGGACCTGATAGTCTGTGTTAGAACAGTGTAGATTTTGACCCATTTCCAGTCCCTGAAGTCTGTTCATAGTTATCTAGTTCAGTGTGACCTTTTCTTCCAAACTCCAACTTTATACCTCAGAATAAACTGTTTTGTTTACTCCCTGTTGTCTTTCCTAAAACCCCAAAAAGGACCCATAGAGTGTTAACATTCAACCCTTGTGTTTTCCCCAGTGGTTAATGACTGGTAACTGCTAACTGCCATTTCAATAACTAGAGTGGTTTCACCTAACACCCACATTCCTTGTGAGAGGTCCCTTGTTGTCCTGTGAGATCCTGTCACTTGGGGTGTGTGCGTGTGTCCTGGAAGTGTGTGACATCTCCATATTGCTCAATTTAGGCAGTTACTTATTTCAGTTTCCATCATTTTAGGTTGTGGCACTGGCATTGCCGTTACTGATTAGGACACAGATGCTCCTTGGCTTTGGTACAGTTGATAATGGGTATCATTATTATAAGTATCTTTTCCTAAAAGCAGAAATAGTATTGATGAGGGCCCACTGATATGTATAAATAGTTCAGTATAGCCCAATAGCTATCACTTAATAGATGCTTAATAAATCCTTATGGATTTGATTTGGCTTGGTGTAGATATGGGAGCTTATATATGCATGCTGCCTTTCGAGCTTAATGCTATTATTATTGGTGTTTCATGTTCACATTTCTGCTAGACCTACTGTAAAGAGAACGCTCTATATTGAGAAGGATGGAATGAAAAAGTGTTGGGAAATTGTTTTGAATTCTTTGAAGAGATATCTTCACAAGTGTGTGTGTGTATGTGTGTGTGTGTGTGTGTGTGTGTATGTGTGTATAATATGTTTTGATATCTGTGGGTCAAAGATAGAAAACAAAACTGAAAGTAATTTACTAGCGTGCTAAGGAATCTGTTCTTGCTGATAAGCAAATGTAGATTCTTAAGGTCTGGCTCTGGTTTTTTATACCTCTTCAGGGCCCCTTAGAGTACACAGCCCAGCAGCGGCATTCTTTGGCAACTTAGGATAAGTAAAGTATTTCACAGGAGAGGGACGGATACAGAAAGAAGGGGAGAGAAAAGAGGAGTGTTTGGAATGTAAGTGGCAGGATTCATTACCAGAAAAAGAAAATATTCCCTGGTGAAGGGCAAAAGACAAAGTGAAGAGAC
>NW_025396297.1:0-6018 GCF_016433145.1 Gracilinanus agilis | reverse complement strand
AAAAGAAAATATTCCCTGGTGAAGGGCAAAAGACAAAGTGAAGAGACCAGTTACACTTATGCCGTCTACATTCGGGGCACAGAGCCCCTGTGATCTGGAAAGTCAGCATAAAATTTTCTGGCCCTCCCTTTGTACAAATAAGAAGTTTGAATTTTCTTCTTTCTCTTTTATGGGGTGTTTGCATGACCTTATTGTAAATTTTGCGTTAAGTATGTGAAATGTGAATTTCTAAACATTTTTTATGCCTTTCACTGCCTTCACATGTCACTTGCTGCTTCCATAAGACTCCAAAAAAATTTCCCATTTAATTACAACCCATGATATATCAAAACTGCAATGGGGAAAGTTGAGATGTAGAAGAAATAGCTATATTCTATAGCTTATGAAAGTAGTGCTTTTAGACCAAACTCTATGGTCTCTGATCCAGGGAGATGGATCCCAACAATGGATGAGAACATCTGCCCTACTGTGTCCTGAATAGGAGTTGGGACTTGCTAATATTAGGCCACCACAAGATTGGGAGATTTCTACATTGTTAGTCTATCAAGATGTAAAATAATTGTGGTCCCTATTTTACCTTCATAATAGCTAAAAAGAAACATAAACTCAGGATTAGTGAGATACAGTTATTGCTTACCTTTACCTTTATCCTTTCCTCCATAAAAGAGAAAAAATTCAGACTTCTTCTCTGGTACCGAAGGCCAGAAAATTTTACAGAGATTTTCCAGATCATGGGGGTGCCACACCCCTAATCACCATGTAGATGTAGTAATGTAGTAAAAAAAATTTAAATGTAGTACAAGAAATGTAATAAAAATATAAAATACTACCCTCAGTGATTTCAGTTCATCTGACAAATTCCATCCTTGGATACTAAATGAATTTGGGGACCTAACTAAATTTTAAGTTACACAAATTTGGGGATAAAAAGAAAAAGAGGACAAAACCAATGATCCAATGATTGCTAGATGCATTGACAAAAAGCCAATTAGGGGGGAGCCCCCTTTGGGATAAGAGTATACATTCAAAACAAATGCATTCGATTCCCCATAGTTCAATCAACTGCATCCCAAAGTTCATTTTGGATCTACTTGATGCAGTGTAGGTTTCTGCAGGCATCTTCATGGTGTTTTCTCCAAACAGGTTTGGTGTCTAGATTCTGGGGAGATGGCAAATTTCTTATCCTGAAATTACTCTCAAAAGAATTTAAACTTTACATTATAGATTACAATACAGTTTTATTGTTTGTTTGTGTGTGTGTGTGTGTGTGTGTGTGTGTGTGTGTGTGTGTGTGAATTAATTGGCAAAA
The DNA here is from genome assembly GCF_016433145.1 of Gracilinanus agilis. NCBI lineage: Eukaryota > Metazoa > Chordata > Mammalia > Didelphimorphia > Didelphidae > Gracilinanus > Gracilinanus agilis. Next base: position 4,709 of record NW_025396297.1, on the reverse strand, counting down.
GAAATTTAAAAAGATTAAAAAATCTGGGGGCAGCTGGGTAGCTCAGTGGATTGAGAGCCAGGCCTAGAGACGGGAGGTCCTAGGTTCAAATCCGGCCTCAGACACTTCCCAGCTGTGTGACCCTGTGTGACCTCCATTGCCTACTCTTACCAATCTTCCACCTATAAGTCAATACACAGAAGTTAAGGGTTTAAAATTTAAAAAAAAATCTGAATAAAAGAGAAAAATTAACTTGTGAATGAAATGTAACATATCAAAATCTTATGTGTAAAAATGTAAGGAAAAATAAACTTATAGCAGGTCCTTGAATCAAGGCCCAAGTAAAGTGATTTAAGCAATTGTGTAATTACCCATTTAATAGCCAAGACTATAGAAAGTTGCCAAACTTAGAAAGAAAAAGACCAAATTTTTTTGTGAGAAAGCAAAGTGTCTTTCCCTGGTCTGATTTGCCTGCACTTCTTAGGGATAGGGTGAGCCAGGATGATGGCCAACTTTTGGTATTTAACTAGGATGAAGCTCAAGGAAGTCCAGCCTCTAACATATGTCAGAAAAACTGCAACTTTTCCCGAACCCCACACTAAGTTTAAGTCCTTCAGTATTGGCATGAGAAAGTTTTGTCAATCCTTCCTGGATTTGTACATTATTTTTTGACCTTGTGGTGCTAGGCACTGTGCAGTTTATCACCAGTCCCATTGGACTTGGTAGTCTTCTTAACCTTGTGGCTCTTTTGTTCCCTTCTCCTGAAATCAGACAGAATCATTAATTATAATCCCATAATATTTACTAATTCATGGCAGGTTTCCATAGACTAAAGCTTTATGTGGGTATTATTGTATTATTGTTGTATTATATTATTGTAAAATCAAAAAGAATTAACATTGATTATATGTACCTTAAGTACAAGAAATGAGAAAAAGGGGAAAAAGTTAATTAATCTATATAAACAATTAAAAGGAAAAGTAATAAGAAAATTAAAAATTCAGGGAAAAATACAATGTTTTTTAAGTAAAAAATGTTTAAAAAACAAATATATATATATATAGCTTAGATTTAGTGAAATGTCTTTTACCCAAAATATCAGATCCATTTCCTGTTGAATAAAGTAAAACCTCAACCCACATGTCATAATTCTGAGTTATTGTTTGTTTCTTTGTATCTGTAATTAGTTATTCCAATTGATGTTCAGAAATTATACAAATAAATTAATTTACAAGAAGTTCAAATTAACTTTCATTGAAACATCACTTGGAGTGGGTATAGGTTTTTAAGTAAACAGTGGAACATATTTGCTTGGTATATACATTCAAACTTCTGGGGTTTCAATTGTTATATCATGTTGCTTTGCATATAGCAAAAGGAGGGAAGGGAGGATAACATTGACTTCAAGTAAGAGTCAGGGATAATTTAACAGTGATATCTTTCTTTTTGAATGGTGAATCCAATTCAATGATCCATAAATGAGTAATATCAGTTGCAAATCCAATGACTTTTACCTTAAACAGTAATTATTAATAAGAGCATTTGAAAGGTTTCCAAGATTTACATACACAATGAAAAACTGTAATGTTACAAAATATGATAGACAAATTTTCTTTTCAACAATTTTTTTAATAATTTTTTATTTTTAAAAAAAATTTCCATGGTTACATAAGTCATGTTTTTACTTTCCCCTTCACCCCCTCAAGCCCCCACCCCCTTCCGCTATAGCCAATTCGCATTTCCACTGGTTTTATTATGTGTGGCCAGTGTTATATAAATAGGAGGTCACTAACTCTATTTGATGTACATGAAGATGATGTACAGAGAGGATAGGATGGCACTTCTCCTTTATAACAGTTGCCCAGGCAGGATCCTTTAGGTCAATGTGATTTATCCCTTCAGGACCCACCTGGGGTTAATTGATATTATTGGGCTCTTCAGCTGGGATAACGTTGGTAATCTGACTGCATTGGCTCCCTTCCCAAATTAAGCTTTGGAAACCAATTCAGGAAGGTACTTTAAACTTTATATATATTTGGTAAGAAGGATAATGGTGTGGGATAGAGGTAAAGGGGACCCTACTTTAAAATGATACTAATGAATCTCTAACTGCAGGCAAAAGAAGAATCAAGATGATAGCTTCTCTCTGGTCCAGCCTGGCCAGGGCTAAACCAGAGTAGGTACACTGCTGTGAAATCTTCAGCTTCTTCTTCAGTAGATCTTAAGCCCTAACAGTTGAGATATATACACCCTTCCCACCCTCTTCTTCTTCTCCTGCCCACTTCCCGGATCCCTCCTGGGCCCTGGGAAGCCTAGATAGCTAAGATGATGAAACTCCTAATATCTAGGGGCAGTAGACACTGAGATGGTGGTCAAGTACAGATTGATAACGGTACAGGAAACACAGGAGGAGCTTGCAGGATAGTGTTTGCAAGTCTCTATCTCCAAATACCAGGATCCACCCTGATCTCCAGCCTCAGGGACAGGTAAAAGACCCCAGAACCTCTGTCAGGGTGCTCAATTGCTCTCTCCTTTGTCCCGCATGCCTCTCTGGGAACATTCTATCCAACTGACTTATCTTTCAATCAAATGTGAACTTCAAGCTCCCAGAGATTCAAAATAACATCAGTGAAGACTTATTTATACATTATTGATAGTTACATGTGTGTGGTCTTTTCAGGTCTACATCCCCAATCATGTCCTCATCAACCCAATGTGTAAGCAGTCGTTTTTCTTCTGTGTTTACACTGTGTTTCTACTCCTGTAGTTCTTCCTCTGAATGTGGGTAGTGTTTCTTTACATAAATCCCTCAGAATTGTCTTGGGTCATTGCATTGATGCTAGTACAGAAGTCCCTTACATTCGAATTTACCAGAGTATATCAGTCTCTGTGTACAATGTTCTTCTGGCTCTGCTCCTTTCACTCTGCATCAGTTTCTGGAGGTCTTTCCAGTTCACGTGGAATTCCTCCAGTTTATTATTCCTTTGAGCACAATAGTATTTCATCACCAACATATACCACAATTTGTTCAGCCATTCCCTAATTGAAGGGCATACCCTTGCTTTCCAGTTTTTTGCCACCACAAAGAGCACTGCTATGAATATTTTTGTGCAAGTCTGTTTATCTATGATCTCTTTGGGGTACAATCCCAGCAATGGTATGGCTGGATCAAAGGGCAGGCATTCTTTTATCACTCTTTGTCCATAGTTCCAAATTGCCATCCAGAATGGCTGGATCAGTTCACAACTCCACCAGCAGTGCATTAATGTCCCAATTTTGCCACATCCCCTCCAACATTCATTACTCTCCCCTGCTATCATCTTAGCCATTCTGCTAGGTGTGAGGTGGTACCTCAGAGTTGTTTTGATTTGCATTTCTTTAATTATTAGAGATTTAGAACACTTTCTCATGTGCTTATTGATACTTTTTATTTCTTCATCTGAAAATTGCCTATTCATGTCCCTTGCCCATTTATTAATTGGGGAATGGCTTGATTTTTATACAATTGATTTAGCTCCTTATATATTTGAGTAATTAGACCTCTGTCAGAATTTTTTGTTATAAAGATTTTTTCTCAGTTTGTTGTTTCCCTTCTGATTTTGGTTGCATTGTTTTTCTTTGTACAAAAACTTTTAAATTTAATATTATTGAAATTATTTATTTTACATTTTGTAATTTTCTCTAAGTTTTGTTTTGTTTTAAAATCTTTCCTTTCCCAGAGATCTGACAAGTATACTATTCTGCGTTCACCTAATTTACTTAACAGTTTCCTTCTTTATATTTAAGTCTTTCACCCATTCTGAATTTATCTTGGTGTATGGTGTGAGATGTTGATCTAAACCTAATCTCTGCCATATTGTTTTCCAATTTTCCCAGCAGTTTTTGTCAAATAGTGGACTTTTGTCCCAAAAGTTGGGCTCTTTGGGTTTATCATACACTGTCTTGCTGACATCACTTACCCCAAGTCTATTCCATTGATCCTCCCTTCTATCTCTTAGCCAGTACCATATTATTTTAATGACTGCTACTTTATAGTATAGCTTAATATCTGGTACTGCTAGGCCACCTTCCTTCATGTTTTTTTTTTCATTATTTCCCTTGATATTCTTGATCTTTTGTTCTTTCAAATAAACTTTGTTATAGTTTTTTCTAATGTAGTAAAAAAGGTTTTTGGTAGTTGGATAGGCATGGCACTAAATAAGTAAATTAATTTGGATAGAATGGTCATTTTTATTATGTTAGCTCGTCCTACCCATGAGCACTCAATGTTTTTCCAATTGTTTAGATCTAGTTTTACTTTTTTGGAAAGTGTTTTGTAGTTATGTTCGTGTAATTCTTGTATTTGTTTTGGTAGATAGATTCCTAAGTATTTTATATTATCTAGGGTAATTTTAAGTGGTGTTTCTCTTTCTACCTCTTGCTGTTCCATATCACCTTGATTACTAAATTTATTGCTATATAGTTGGGCAAAATAGTTTTTGATGATTGCCTTCTTAACTTCCTCTTCATTAGAGGTTAGGTCTCCTTTTTCATCTCTGATACTATTAATTTGGTTTTCTTCTTTCATTTGGAATAATAATGAAAAAATGTAAAGGGTAAGATACAAAGGATGCAAAAGAATCCATAATTTCAGAATTTCAAAGGACCTCAGTAGTCATTTAACCTACCCCATCTTCTTTTACAACATGCTACCCAAGCAATCATCCAACTTTCACTTGAAGAGTTTCAGT
>NW_025396296.1:0-7386 GCF_016433145.1 Gracilinanus agilis | reverse complement strand
TCCTTTTGCCCTGCCTCCCCACCCCCTGATCAACCCTCCCTATCTGCACACTTACTACTACCCCTTCCCTTACCCTCTCCACAACAACCCAAGCAACCCACATAAGTCAAGTTGCAGTTATCACAGATGATTCAAATAAAGGCCTATTCCCTCTCAGAGATGTTCCTACTTTTAATAGATGTAGAGACTTACTTAATATTAGACATCATACTCCTTTCTCTCCACAAGATATTGAGAGATTCATAGAAAAACCTCCTTCCTTCGAAAACAAGCCCATGGTAATCATAAATAAGGTTGAAAGCATTTTCCACACATATAATCCTATGTGGATTAATGTTGAAGATCTGCTCCATGCCTTGCTAACAGAAAGGGAAAGAAATAAGATTCTTTCTCTTGTTAATCAGGCCCAGGAAGAGGAAATGACTCATTGGTTAATGGAAGATCCCAAATGGGACCCAAATTCAGAGGAAGATTACTTATAATTATGCCAGGCTAGAAAGGCATTAATAAAAGCAATGAGAGCTTGTTCTGATAGGCCTGGTACATGGACTAAATTTGAACATCTAAAGCAGGAAGATAATGAAAACCACTCTCAGTTTATGGATAGCCTTATGATGCAGATATATAGATCTATATCTGGGAGGCAGATATATAGCTGGGAGGCAGATATATAGATCTATATCTTTCTAGAGAAAGAGATATTGGACAAATCAGGATACAATTTGTGAAAAACAGTTGCAAGGTAGCTAAAAATTATTTTATGACTAGCTGTCCAAACTGGCCTGCTATGGACCTCAAAGAATTAAAAAGATTGGCTGTTTATGCTTTTGAGGGACATAAGGAGAAGGAAAAAAGAGAACACTGATTTGATGGAAACATTAAGGAAGGAAATAAAAGAATTAACTACTAATCAGGGAGAGAAGGATAAAAAGAATGCTAATTTAGTGGAGATATTAAGAAAGGAAATAAAGGAATTAACCAAAACACTTGGAAAGGCAAAGCAGGGAGAGGTCATAGCTCCCCTACAAGAATCCACAAATCAACTACTAACATGTTATTTTTGTGGAAAGGTGGTTCATGTAATTATGAATTGAAAGAAAAATCAGGAAAATAGAAATTAAAGTTTCAGGAATTATGATAATAGAGAAATAGTAATTCGAGTGAAGCAAATCAAAACTCACACTTAACATCTGTACTCAGTTCTGGAACTCCCCTCAGTATGGAGGACCCCAGAGGTGTGGACAAAGGAATCTAGATGAATGAAGGTACTTGGGAGGGGAAGGAACCTCAAAAAGTCTGGAGGTGAATTGTAAGCCTTTTCAGATCCTATTGCCTTATTGATATTAACTGTTTCAGTTTGTTCCCCTCCCCATAATGAAGAAGTCGCTGTAACGAAATTCTAAATACCAAATGTATGTAATTTACTGTCAGCCATTCCATAAGTTGTCAAAATTGGAGAAAAGAACTTTTGGATTCATTGCTCACATTTCTTCACTTATATTGACACTGAGTGACTGTATCCTATCACATATATTATATTTCTGATTGTTTTAAGATTTAATTCTGTTTTTAAGTTCACATATTAATCTACTCTATTACATTCCATTATACCATGTCACTTTCAGTTACTGTGTTTTGGCTATTAGCTATATATTCTGTTACATTGTCTTTATCTGTAATGAAGAACATATCATCGTAAAAGCCCATAAGCATCTTACACAAACCCTTTTCTTGGAAAAACCATAGCTCCTTAGGAATACTGAGTTTGTCACCAAATCCATCAAGGTCACATGTTGCCTTTTGTTCTTTTTTGCATCATTAATTGTCACATAGATGATGGATGGACTCCATCAAACTGGTTTCAACCTATATACAAGTTTTGGAGAATTTAATGAGCTAAATATTTAAATTGATTTTAACGGGTTTGAGAAGTGATTTTTAGAGATCCAGTAGCTTGCCTGCCTCTGAGTTGTTTGTAACAAGAGGTAAGGGTCCATTTATAGAGTAAAAGTGCAATAGCACTGTTGTGTTTTCCCATCACTGCATTTATTGAAAATGTAATGGATGAGACATCTGAAGTGATTTTCACTGTTTAGTCCTCAGCTCTGTGTGAAAATGAGTGGGACATATTGGAGACAGTCCTATTACACTGTTACAGTCTCATACCAGAGGGAGGGGGGTGCCAAAGTGGTTTAGTTAGCCTATGATGGGTTATAATCTCATCTGGGAGGTGGGAATGATTTTTCCTACGAAGATTCTACTCTTCCACCAGAATGATCTAAATTCTTGGTGACATTTTAGACCCAAAAGGGTTTTATCAGCAGCACAGAGATTTGTGCTTTTGTTTTTTTAGGCTCTCTTGCCAAATTTTGGAGTAATGGCAATAATAGACTTTGTCTAAAACATCTCAGCCAAATTTGAAAGATTGGTTAGATTTATAAAACTTGTGACAAGTATTCTTGAGCTTCAAAGATTTAAAAAAATATCTCATGTGAATCCTATATGATAGTGGGCTTATTTGCTATTTGTCATTTAAACTAGGGTCTTATAATTTTAGGAATTTTGGTACTTCTTAGAATCTGCACTAGTTCTTGTACTACTCTTTTTAAAAGACTTTTACTGGTGGAAAAAAAAAGAATCATGTACACTCACACTACGGATCATGGCCAAGTTAAAAGAGAAATAGGTATCATTTTTGATTGAAAAACCTTTGCTTTATCACTTGGATGTAAACTATGAAATTATGATTTTTTAAATCTTTTTTTCTTTATATTTGCAATATGATATTTGATTTTTATTTTCTTTTTTCTTATCCTTTGTAATACTTGAAGTACATTGAATCAATAAAAATGTTTTTATATTAAAGGATAATTTTACAGTATCTATTAGCCCTAATACTTCTGCATACCCAAAAGCTTTACACTATGGAAACCTGCCATGAATTGATAAATGTTATGGGACTGTAATTAATGATTATGTCTGATTCTAGGAGAAGGGAACAAAAGAACCACTACACAGTATGAGAAAGAACAAAGTTAAGCTGCACAGTGCCAAGGAACAAAAAGGTCAAAAAGGATCAAACCAATCTGGGTAGGATTGTTGAACTTCTAGACCAATACGAAAGGACTTGAATCAGTGTGAGACTCGAGGTTGCAGCACTTGACATATGTTAAGATGAAGGACACCTTGTACAACACTGTTTGTGAAATAGTCTGTTAAGTATCAAAGTATGGCTTTCATCCTGGCTTCCCTATCCCTGACAGTGAAGGTAAAATCAGACCAGGGAATGATTTTCCTCATTTGCTGCTAAATCCTAGTCCCTTTCTCTCTTATACTTTGGCAATTTTATGTAGTCCTAGCAACAATGGGTAAAGCACAATATCGCTACAATTGTCCTACAGGCTTGAGGGACATAAATCACTTTAAGTGGCCCTTGCTAGTGATTCAAGGACCTGTTACAGGTTTATTCTTTTTTTAAACTCAGTATTTTATACATGTAAGATTTTATTCTATTGTATTTTAAAAAATTTTATTATTATGTTTTTCTTTATTATTTTAATTATTTTTTTATCCAGAATTCAATTTTACTTCTTCTATTTGGGATTTTTTTTGGGGGGAGGTATTGGTTTTCCTTTCACATTGTTTCATATACCTCATAACTCAGCCATGTATCCTGAAGTAATTTTGGTGTTGGTCAACACCCTCCTCAGGGGAGACTCTAAAATCCTAGATTTAAAATCTTTCAGAGAAATTTCAGGAAAAGAAACTTGAAAACAATGTAAATCAAGAAATTAGATCTATTTTTGAAAAAGGTGCCATAAAGATGCCTGCAGAAGCCACACACTGCATCAAAATTTCCAGAATGAACTTTGGGACACAATGAACTAAACTGAGGGGGTTTGAACATACTTATTCTAAATATAAACTCTTATGTCAAAGGGGACTTCCCCCAATTGGTTTTATGTTAATGCACCTAGCAAGCATTGGTTTTGCTCTCTCTTCTTTTATTTTCCTCTTATCTCTAAATATTTTAACTCCCTCTTAGAAAGTTCAATATTGTATGTACTTTTAGCTAGAAGATCTTTAAAGGTATAAGGTAGTTATGTTTAAATGATCCACTGGGGAGACGAGTCTCCCAAAGGATTACAGGAGAGATTGTGCAGAGGGAATTTCATCCCTTCCCCCTTCCTGGATTTCCAACCAGGTCCATCCCATTTTCTACTCTACATGATAAAGTGTTCGGCTCACCTATGTCTTTTGGGTCACTACTTCCAGGAGTGAGCAAGAATGGACAGAGAATCCAGCAAGGCTGAGCTACATGTGGTCACACAGAGTAAGAAACTTTAAATCTATGCTTATCTACCTTTTCTATTTCAAGTGATTATTAATAAACTTTATAGAAAATAAGAATGTGGTAGATATTAATTTTAAACATAACAGTTGGTATATCCCTGTGGAAGACATGTTCACCTCCATTGGATCTTTTCCCAGGTAAAAGCAAAGATCTTTTGTGAATCCTCATAGATGAGAGTTGAGAAAAAAGCTGAGCATAAATCTACCACAGTGAAATATCTAGCCTGACTTGGAATGGAAGAAATTATAACAGCTGGACTTGGTACAATAGGATGAGTTTTGATAACATAATCATTAACTGCTCTCAAATCCTGAATGAATCGATATACAGGTTTACAATTCTCATCTAATTTTGGTTTTTTTATTGGGAGAATCAGTGTAGTAAATTCTGAGAAGCAAGGTATATTTATCCCTTGTTGGATTAGGGAGTCAATGATTGTCTTATATACTCTATTGCTTATTTAGTCAAGGGATATTGAGATACACGAGGAACTGGTCCTTCCTTAGTCCACACCCTGACTAGAGTAGCTGATTTCAAAAAGCCTAAATCTGTGGAAGATTTTGACCAAATATCCTTAGGGATATCCTCAGGTATTGGATAGATTGTACCTAAGTTACCCTCTGTACTGTCTGAATCTAAGCACAGCAATGGAAATGCCTGCAGAGATTCCTCTGGTAGATGTAAAGAGATGTCACCATGTTCAGTATATTGGATCATAGCCCTTAATTTACATAATAAGTCTCCCTCTAAAAGATTCATTGGGTATTCTGGAATACACAGAAATGCATGCTCCACAAATAGAGGTCCTAGAGTAATCATTTTAGGTTGTAATTTTGCTACTCTCTGTGCTTTACCTGTAGCACCTATTACTTTCATTATATCAACCGCTCTATAATTCTCAGGAAGACTTTGCAAAACTGATTCACTGGCTCCAGTATCAACCAGAAGGTCACAGAACTGGTGTCAAATAGTTACAGACACGTGGTTCTGTACTATTTGGTGGTTGGAATGTTTCCAACACAGGAGCTAACATAGTAACATCAGAACAAAACTCAGTCATTTCCTATCCATCCAAACTCATATCTGCTTGAACTACATGATATTCCCAGGATTTCACATCTTTAACATCTTCCTCTTATTTTACATTATTCTCATTAGTCCTTTTCATCTCTAGTTTGTTATCATTATTCTCATTTACAATCACAGTATCCTTATCCAATTTACATCCTCCATTATTCTCTATTATTACACAATCATTAGAATTTCCAAATATATTTAAATCATGATTTTCTTTTTCCTCACAACCATTAACACTAATTAAATTATCATTAATTCCAATTATATTTATTCACCAACTCATCATTTTTATCCTTATCACACTCAATTCCATTAATTACCAATCCATTTTCCTCTGATTTTGCTAAAACTTTTGAACTCCAGATACACCTTCATAATGAATGTGCCCCTTGTTCTGCTCACCATTCTGTCCACTGAATCCTTAGCTTTACTTCAGTCTAGCAAATGATCTTACCCAGTTCTGCATTTTATTAAGGTCTGAGGCTTGTGCTCCCTGACAGCAAGCATTCTAACATACATTTGTATTATTTCCTTTATAGTTATTACCATTGTTCCAATTGCTTCTGTACCATTGTTATTGTTGTTATACTTATTGTAATTATTTCTGTTAAGTTGTCTATTGAATTGTCCTCTGTATCTGCATACCCTTACAAAGAGACCTATTATATTGCAAAGGAAACACCTTTGGGGACCTGATCTTTGGTCCCTAGCAGTATAATGTTGTCCTCTAGGCTGCACTGATCTTAGAGCCCCTACTGCCTTCACTTCCTTAATCTCACTATCTTTTTCCCAGGAAACTGAGGATTCTGGAAAAATGGCAGCTTAGATGGAACAAAACTTCAGACCTCCATACCCTTCATCAGCAAGATAAAAAACAAAGCACTTCAAGAGGAAAGAAAAACAAATCTAACAACAGGACAGAGCAGGGGGTCCTACTGCTCGATAGCTCAAAAGGTAAGCCAAGAAAAAAGGCCTGAATTCTTGAACTGTTGGGTATGAGGGTAAAGAAGAAGGGGAATCCCAGGACCCCTCCACCCACATGCTGTGCTGAGTTTCCAGGGGCTCCTGAAATCTCTGGGTGGGCAAATGCACTATCCCTGAGAGAGGGTCTTGCTGGCTCTAGACTCAGGGAGTTGAACACAGATGATAGGGAAGTGGCTAGAAGAGAAAGATAGAGAAACACAGCAAAAACATTCCATATTGCCCCCCTTCCTTCTCTCAAGGTTTTTGCCTCAGGGCACATCAACCTCTACAGATCAACCCCCTCTCCCCCACTTAATCCCATCAATTGGACAGATAAGAAGTCTTCAGAGGGCAGGGAAACTGCAACACCCCTCCTCCATAGACTGCAGAGAAAGTAACTACAAACTTCTGTTGCCAGCTCAGGGAAGATATTTTGTCAAAGCTCATTAAAACCATCTACTTAACATAATCAGCCAGCAAACAGGAGAAGGTACAGGAAAGAAAGAAGAAAAAAATGAGTAAACAACAGAAAAAGAAAAAAGAAATTACAATTGACAGCTTCTTTCCCGGATGTGAACAAAAAGCAAATGAAATACATCAAGGAACTCCAAGAAAACCCATAGAAACTTTAGCGAATTGGACAAAGGCTTTGGAAAATCTCAAAATTGAATTAACTCAAGAATTTAAAATTCAAATAACTCAGAAACTCAAAAGACAATTGAAAGAGGCTGAAGACAATTGGAAAAAGGAAATACATGAACTAAAACAAGAAAATAATGTCTTTAAAGCCAAAATTGACCAGCTTGAAAATGAAGCAAAGAAGGTGAAAGATGACTTACAAAGAAAATCAGACCAGAAGGACAAGGATGATCAAAAGACCAGGGATGAAATTCAGTCTTTAAAAATCAGAATTCAACAACTAGAAGCAAATGACTTCACAAGGCAGCAAGAATCTATAAAACAAAATCAAAAGAATGAAAAATTTGAGGAAA
>NW_025396295.1:0-5073 GCF_016433145.1 Gracilinanus agilis | reverse complement strand
ATGGTAGCAATGTGGGAGTTTATATTTGGAGCATGTGGAGGATATGCCAATCAGAGTTATAATGTTGGACTTGGATTGAGAGAGAACTGAGTTCAAATCTTGCCCCCAAATACTTACTAGCTGCATGATTCTGGCCAAGTTATTTAACCTCAAATTTCTTTGTCTACAAAAATGAGGAAAATAATAGCACCTGCTTCACAATTATTATGAAGATTAAATAAGATAATATATAAAACACTTTGGAAATCTCAAAGGGCTATATAAATGCAGCTATTGTTATTGTCATAATTATTAATTATCAGAAGAAATAGATATATTTTCATAGTGGGACAGAGGCACTACAAAAATTTCTTAAATAGAGAATGATATAGGGTAGATATCAGTATCTCAAATGCCAATAGTTGTGTGGAAAGTAACCCTATTTTGAGATATGCAAGTATGCTAAAAGGAACAGCTTAATACAAGACTGGCAAAGTAGGTGAAAGTCTGGTAGTTCAGGGTCACAAATGTTAAGAGGAGTTTATGCTTTATTTGGGAGGCAATAACAACTAATGAAGCTATTTGGGAAGGAGAAGCTATCTTCTGAAGGAGAAGGCTGACAAGCAAAAGGAGCTGGAGAAGAGCAAGGGCATAAGCTGAATGGGAAAGATGTTGTAAGGGTGATTTGGGGGGTTTAACTTTGTAAGGAAGGATAAAGTTTGAAGCTGGGAAGTAGAAATTTTGGGGAACTTGAGGACTGAGATTGAAGTAAAAGACTTTGGGTTGAAAGAGAATAAGGACATGAAATGAAAAAGAGGAATAGGATTAGAAAAAGTAGAATGACTGAGGAAAAAAAGGGGGAGCTAAGGAGGAGAAAGAGTTCAGGCAAGCTAAGCCTAAATAGGCAGGTAGAGCAAATTGGTGAAACAAGATAAGAGATTACTGAGGGAAGGGGAAAGAAGGCCATCAAATGATTTAGAGATCATAAAAGGGTTAAAAATTGCTTTGCCAATTCCTATTCCTTTCATTACCAACAACAGAAATTTTACTTGTGGACTGGTCTTGTGTCATATATCCCTCAAAGCCTTCTCCAATCTTCCATGCCAAAAGAAGTCTCTTCCTAATTTGAACCCTCAAGGTACTCTTAGTGAGGGACAGCACTAAATTGAAAGACAGGGGGTCCGAGTAGGAATTTAAGTTCTACCACATACTATCTGTATGCCTCAGATTCTCCATATAATTAATTACTTTGGAATACTGAAGTCCCTTCCCATTTTCAACCTCATGATATTTTTTTGCTCAGAATCCATACTAAACATTGATTTCAAAGGCAGAAAAGCTGTAAAGGCCAGACAATTGGGGTTAAGTGACTTGCCTAGGGTCATATTTGAACCCAGATCTTTCCAACTCTAAGCCTGGGACTCTATTCACAGAGTCATCTAGCTGCAATGATTTCTTAATTTCCATATCCTAGAGTATTTTTTTAGTCCTCATCCTTCTTGTCACCTCTGCAGCATTCAGCACCACTGTTCATCCTTTCCTCCTATATATTCTTATTACACTCGAATTTTCATGACTTGGTGGTCTCTTAGATTTCCTCTTAGCTTTCTGGCTATTCCTTGGTTTCTTTTGTTGTATCATGATTCTTATTCTTTCCCAAACTCTGATTATATTCCAAAGCCCTGCCCTTTCTTTCTTGGACACTCTTTCTTTGGGACTTTAGTAACTCTCATAATTTAAATTATTATATAATTTAATAATTATAATTATATATTCTCAGTTTTGACATACTTTTTTGGGCATAGTGGCATTTCATTAGATGTTATTGAAAATGTTTGCATCTATATTCATGATGTTTGTCTATAATTCACTGTCTTTTCTTTATTCTTCCCTAACTTAGATATCAGGACAGTAATTCTTTCATAAAAGGTATCAGTAGTGTTCTTTTCTTTCTCAATTTTGTAGCACAGTTACTAATTGCTCTTTAGAAATGATAGAAATCCATCTTGAACAGAGTATTTTTTAATTTAGTAGTTCATTTATAGCTTGTAGTGGAACCATATATTGCTGTATGTTCCTTCCATGTTTCTTAGTCTCCATTTTGTGATCTTGAATCCATTTCATAAATCTAACTTGTCACAATTCAAATTTTCTGTAGAAATTTACTATGTACATTGCTAAACATTCCCTTCCTTCCTCTAAACTTTTCCCTTCCCTAATTATCTATCCTGGTAAGTGACCATCCATTTCTTATCACAAGGCCATCATTGTTGAATTGGCCAAAGTCAGAACATTGGGAGGATCTTTGCTTATCTTCCAATGGGATATATTCTGCCACCCCCATTGGGGGCAGGAAGGGATGTCCTTGAAGGACAATCCCATTCAAATCTCTAGGCAGTATAGCAATGATTGCCAGTCCCTTGACAACATGACTCCTTCCCACTTTCAGGTCAGGCCTTTCCTTCCCACAGATATCTAATTCCCTAAGTGGGAACCTCTCCTCAACTTCAGATATTCCTCTTTTCTTCTGTTTGTGCCACTGGTCACTAGACCTTGCTCACATTCACCACTGACCTCTGGTAGTGGGAAGTGTCAATATGTTGCTAATAAAGCTTCTTGTCCTGATTCTAGGAATTATTTCCTCCTTTCAGAATCTAAACAAAACATAAGGTTGGGTAATAAGCTGAACCTAAGTTACCAATATTTCTTCTTAGCTTATGAGTCAGTGGCCAAATTTGAGACTAAATTTCTTGACAGCTGCACCTGCATAGATAAAATGGCCCCACTGGAATCCTCTTATCTTCTCTAGAGAAAGTAGGATCTTGGTCACTGAATCTCATGAGTCAGGGATAGGGAATTCCATTACTCTTAGATCTCTGATTTGCTTACCAAGGTTAGATGAAGGTTCTCAGTAGATTTTCAGGTAGGATTGTCTGCCTTCTCTGAAGAACACGAGGGCTGAGCATTTGAATCTTATGTTCCTGTGATGTGAAACTCTTCTCTTATTCCTGGGTCAATAAGTCACTGGCTCCAGCTCAGAATAGGACCCATGAAATTTCCACCTCAATTAGCTGAGGCCCTGAACTCCATATTTTAGTGACAAATAATCCCCCTCCTATCATGCACCTTAGATGCACAAGCCATTGACCAGGACTAGGACTAGCACTCATGGGTGTGATACCTGTGTCCCAGTAAAAGAAAATTCCTCTCCTACTGTGATCAAGTCAAGGTTTATGCCTTTATCAGTATACTTGTTCAATTTCCTTTTCTGTGGCTATATCTTTAATAAGTTCTCTTGCTCATTAATGATAATATATAGATTTGTATATTTTATGTTTTTATATAATTCTTTTTTTTAAAAAAATAACCCTAGTTTTATTCATATATAACATTTGAATTATCCTAAAAATCCTTTTATTTATTTGTTGTGATTTTATCTATCTATATATTTTTAATATTGGCAATTTTATTTTCCCACATATTTTGAAAAAATCAATTTTACTAAAGTTTATCAACTTTGCTAATCTGCAAAACCCAACTTTTAAAATAATTAAATTTAAAATAATTTCTCTAATATTTTGTTTTTCATTTAATCTGTTCTAATTTTCAGTTCCTTCTTTGTGTTCATTTAGAATTTATTTGACTACTATCTAGTTTTTCTTGAAATTGCAATCTTGGTTAATTAATGTCTCTATTTTGTGAATATATGTTTAAAGATATATATGTGAGTGTGTATATATGTGGATACACAATATAAATATTTATGATCTTACTTTTTCATTGTTTGTTCAGTTCTGTATTTTTCTTTTCTTTTTCTTCCTTTAAATCTTTCTGTAAGATTTATCTAGCTCTGAGAAGAAAACATTAAAGTCTCCTGTAATTTTTGTGTTGCTACTAATCTATGTCTTTTTTCTAATTCAGTTAATTAAAATGAAGTTAGATGTTTTGCCTTTTGATGCATATATATTTAGTATAGTATTGCTTCATTTTTATATTTTCTTGAATCATAAAATCCTATAAATTATTCTTGACTGTGAATTTTTATTTTTGTTTTGTTTTATAACTTTAATTCACCCTCTACTTTTATGGAATCACTCTAATGTATAGTAACCATATAGTCTTCTCTACTCCCATGTTTTCATCCCCTTCTCATTTAACTGATCTATTTTCATCCCCTTCTCATTTAACTGATCTATTCTAATTTCTTTGAAATTATTTATATTGTTATTTTTTTGATTTATTATTTATTTGTCCCCCCATATCACTCTCTCTGTCTCTCTCTCTGTGTGTCTCAATTAAGAGTCTGATTCATTATCTTCCTTCAAATTCTTATTTTAAGTAGCAAAACGGGGGAAAAGAGCCAAAACAACCCATCTATTACATAATTTCTAACCACAAGACCATAATTTAGAGAAACTGAGTCTCCAAACCAAAAGAAAGACAGATTTATTATGAGAGAGCCAAGTTCCACAATAAAGCCAGACTTCTGGTCAAGACCAAAAGACCCCAAGCACTGTGAGAGACCTTCCTATATATCCCAAAGAATATGACAACTTATATACCAGTACCGAAATAATTCAGGACAGTGATAAAAATAGAGATGTGGATTGGTTGAAGTAATCAGGAAATACTTCTCATTGGCAGAAGAAGTCCCTTGCTGGACAAGGGGGAGTGGGGAGCTTGAAGGCCAAGCCACAAGTTCAAGGCCATGATTGCTGAGGGTGCATGATATAGGAAATTTGAAGGTTAAGGCTAATAATGAAGCTGACATTTAGGCCTATGAGGTCTATGTTAAAGTATAATTACTTAATTCAAAGCCTTAATCCTTATACTAAAATAATCATAAACCTATCAGTATCCCTTATGTTATCATTAGTTACCTTATCTTAAAATCACAGTTATGATTAACTCAAAACTATTGCTAACATTAAAATCTAATCCTCAAATAAGGTGGTAGGGGATTTCACACTTACTCATCTCATTAGAACTGTAAGGAGTATATAAAAATACACACCTTTAATTATCTTTATTAAGAAGATGTCTGTCATCTTCAACAATGCCATAATTAAGTAACTGTTCTCTTTGGACAATGTT
>NW_025396294.1:0-7203 GCF_016433145.1 Gracilinanus agilis | reverse complement strand
ACCTTTATTTATTTGTTTTTAATATTCTCTATGCCCCTTATGAAAGAAAAACTTCTGTGGTATCAAATTAGAACTCCCTTCTCTGTCCCATTTCTCTGTTATTGTCTTTGAAAGAATAAGGGTTTATCCATACTTATTTCTAAGATCCTAATTGCATACAAAAGGGTCATATTCAGTATATGTATACAGAGTGAGGAGTTGTTGCCCTTCCTAATGGACCTACCAGTTTTCTTCCCAGCCAGCTTGTTCATCAGATAAGATTTCCCAGTGCCACAGGGTCCCACAATTGCCACCACCACCGGCTGGGTAAAGGTAGCCAGGATCTTCAGTGCTTCCTGGTTTACTGTGATTTGCCCATTACTATTCTCAAGTAAGCAGACTGGAGCTGGCATTGAAAGACCACTGGCCATGTTGGAGGTGTGTGATCTGCAAATGCAAAAACTGATTAAATAAGACCTAGGAAAAATTAGTCTTCCTAAATCCTGAACAAGGAAACAGCATTCTCAGAGCCATACTTCTTCTGTCACTTGTGCCTCTTCCCATAGATTGTGTCTCCAGGCAGAGCCAGAATAATGGATCCTCTGAAGTGATCAGAAGTATTTGAGTTCTGTCATTTTGTTGTAATTATGTAAATGAGAGTAATTGGTTCCAACCCAATGGAAATTTATAGCATGAATACTAGTAATGGAAATGTTAGAGAATTAATTATTTGTATTAATCAAGACCTAACTGTAATTTCTTATGATTATCCAGCTTCTATCTGTTCAAATGCAACCTACAAGGAAAGGTAGTGATGGCTTTTTCATGTATTTCTGTGGCTCTGAAACATCTCAGATTGCAGAAAATTACAGAGAATTTTTGACGTATTGATAGGATCATGGATTTAGAATTGGAAGTGATCACAGAGATCAACTATTCCAACCTGTCCTTTTTTAGGAATCTGAAGCAGAGAAAGTGACTTGCCCAAAGGCACACAGACAACATGCAACAGAATAGTTTCAACCCAGATCTTCTACCTCTCCTTCTAGAGACTCTCCTACCTAGGATCTTATGGTTAGAACTGGGAGGGACCTTAGAGATCTTAGAGATGTTCAATCATAAGGAACCTGAGGCTTAGGGAATTTTAAGTGATTTGCTCAGGGTCAAAGCAGTCAATAGTGAAGTTAGGCAGTACCATACTTTACCCACATCACATTTCACAAGTGTGTGATATATTTTTGAAATTCTTATACTATTTTCTGTGTGATATCAGGGTATCTATAGCTAGCTATTCCCAGTCCTCTAAATAGTGCTACTTAAATATACTAATTTAAACAATATTTCTTCAATATTTCAAAGATTTGTCATTTTCATTTTTTCCACATGTCCAATTACTTGTCAAATCCTGTCATTTCTCTCTACATAACATTTCTCTTGTATAATTTCTTCTTTTTGGTCACAAAACTGCCACCCTGGCTCTGGCCCTCATCATTTCTTGCCTGGTCTATCATAATACTCTCCTAATTGGCTTTCCTATCTTAACTCTCCTTTTATGAAGGAAGTGATCGCTGAACTGAGTCTTGAAGGAATCTATGAATTCTTTAAAAGTTTAGCAAAGACTGTATTCCTGGCATGTGATTCAGTGGCAAGTGATTCATTGAAAGAGGAAGACATCACATTAATCTGAGTTATGGCTAATTGTGGCCAATACTTGCTCTATTGTCCTTCATGCCAATTTCCACCCTGATTAAATATTTCCTATTTCAATGCTGTGCTTCGCATTTTTTTTAACATTTAAAAATATTTAATTTGGAAGAGAAGTCAATACAAGCCATTCTTTAGAATTTGGTTTTGGGGTAAAAGGAGGGGTCAAATGGCCTATTACCCCCTTCTCCCAATCCCAGATTTATAAAAATACCAGGGTTAAAGTTATGGAAAGGACGTTAAAAAATATTCATTCAGCTCATCTTCTTCCTCCCACCAATAATTCTGAAACCCATTCCATAATCTTGATACATATTTCTGCAGAAGATTCATAGTTTTGCTTCCATTTACATCACCATCTCCAAAATACTCAGGAGAGCTTATCCTCACTGTAGAAGAATGATTAGTTTGCTCTCTTAGTATTTTGAGTACTTGAAAGGCTAAGATTCTGTTGGTATCAGAAGTTTCCAGTTTTTAGACTGAGTAGAGAACCAAGATAGCTACATTGCCACTAAAAACCTCCGTGGTTTGAAAATTGGAGAGGATCCAGAGGTGACAGTTCCACAGTGACTAATTATAATAAATGTGAAAACTTGCTGTACAGAATGAGATTTTGGAAAAGAAGACCTAGCAGTGACAGTGGGCTATTGATCGATACTCAGGTCTTTGCCTCTTTTTTTTTTTTTTCTCTCAACAAAATCATAAGATTTCCAACATGTAATGTGGACAATTTTAGGAAATTGCATCACAGAAAATCTTAAAATAAATCAACTTCTCAGACTCTTCCTCTGACTCCAGGGCCTAGAATGGTGCTCTCCTTGGAGTGGACACGGCAAATGTTGTGAAGTGACTGGCCGACCAGACCAAGATTTAGACTGTTGATTCCTGAGGTAGCATGCCCTATTTTAGGGAAAGTGCCTGACCCACCCATCTCACTCCTCAAACTCCAAGCAAAGGTTATAAATTAGGGAGCACAAGTGCTTTAGAATCTCTAAGAAGCTTATTGTGAAAAGAAAATTCAGAATAGTTCTTACCACGTCTTCACTTCCCCAATGACTGTGCCTTCCGGGTTCAATAGATTTGATGACTCCTTTATTTTTTTTTTCTCTTATGATCCCTTAATTCTCTCCCAGTTCGTTTCCTTAAGCTCTCTGATCACTGAACCTGGAAGTTTCCATTTTTCAAAAGAATTCTTCATAGTGTAAAAAAAATGGAAACAAAGTAGAAGAAATTGAAACTGAAAATTGCATTAAGCATTTTGTGTGAGTGGCAAAGGGAGGAGACAAAAAGAGGAAATGCTTGATGGTGATATCAGAGGGCATTGGGTGGGGATCATTTGGGGTGATATCAGCTTCTGATGATTTCCTCCAATGGTGTTCTGGATTAGTGTAACAAAGAAATCTCTGGACCATTACTCTTGGCTAAAAATCCAAACCTTAATTGTGGTAAATTGAAGCTGAAAGTTCCACCACCCCCAGCCTGTGGCAAAGACCCCCATTAGATGTTCCATAGTGTGTTTTATAGGTTTTGGACAGTTAACCAGCATAAGTCATTAACAAGGCAAAAGGGACATAGAATGTTAAGAAACATGCTATAATGTTTGGTAACAAGGTTTTGTAACACTTGATAAGAAGTAATGAATTCTTGTATAAGGTTAAAGTAACCTATCTTGGCCATAATACTTTGGGTGCTTGTAGTGAGTTTAAATCTTCATGGGATCAAACAATGCCTGGATATCCCCTGGTTGTTTTCCTATGATCTCATCAGGCTAGCTGGGCACTCACCGTTCCAAATGAGCACAGCTTATTTCCTACTGCATGAGTTTCAGCTTCCCTAAGTAACTCCACAGACCTGAAGTTTTTATTCTTCCAACAGAAACTCTTAATCTTGTTAGTGCCTGTAATATTCTAATATACCAAAATATATCCTTTCTACAACTGTGGTTAATATTTTATTATAATTGGCATCTTATACACAGTTTACTAACTGGGTCTAACTTTTTCTAAAAATCATAGTTGCAGTTATCTGCTTAAAGAATTATATGTGATCACTTGGTTTATGATCAATAACATAAAAGCAATAAAAATAATTTTCCTTTCATCATCTGAAACAGAAGATGATTCAAAATGTATTTATCTGTCTTTGGAAGGTACAGTACAATTATCTGAATATGTGTGTTGTTTATTCTGGAAATCAATTTTAAAACAAGATACGTGGTTTATGAAGTAGTCTAATTGCTGTCTCCTTATCTTTTGCTCTATTTATTCTTTTCATTTCATCCATTTGGAAGACAATAACATCAGGCTCATGAATGCAAATTTTGGGTACAATCTGAGTTGCCTTTTCAGTTCTACCATCCTGAGAGGCTTGGGTTTCAAAGTGATCATCAGATGATAAATTCAGAACTGGCAAGCACCTTAGTGATCATAGTATCATATCATAGTATCATATTCAGAGATGGAAGACAACTTAGTGATCTAAGATGACAGATTTAGAGTTGACAAGGACCTTAGGGATCTTCTAGTTCAAAGCCTTCTTTTTGCAGATGTGGATACTGTGGCCCCAAAGGTTATGTGACTTGGCCAAGGAACTATGTAGCAGAGATTGGATTTATATTCACACCCTTTTTCTAGTGTTCTTATGAATAATTACCTATTAAGGAGAGACAAATAGGGAAGGTAGGCTGACAGTAGAATAAATAATTAAAGGCAGAAGGCCCTGTTGTTGAATATTAAGCTAGCTTTGTTGTAAGTCACCTACTTCTGGTGATTCATGTGGAGATAAGTTGTTTCCAAAAGGAATCCAAAAAGTGTTCTTAAAGATTACAAAGGAATTCCTTGGAGCCATATGTAGTATTTTTTTCACTGCTTCTGATTCAAATCAGAGAGAAATTTAATAATGGTAACAATAAGTAATAAATATTTATATACTACTTTTAGCACCTCACATAGCTTTATGTCTACAAAATGGGCATAATAGTTCTTAATTTACAGGTTGTTAAAGGGTTAAATGAGATAAAGTATGAAAAGTCCTTTGCAAACCTTAAAGCTCTCTCTATATACCAGTTTTTATTATTATTTAAAAAGAGTACTTAGGTCAGGAGAAAGGGATGAGATTGGATATAATTAAAAGATTTTGAAATCCTGGAAAAATAAATTATTAAGTTGTTAAAAATCTAGACGTGAGATTAGATTAAACACAAATTAAATTCCTGTAAAAATCATTTTTATAACTCTCTGACTAATATGTTACTGGCATGATGTATGACTGAAATAATCCAGTATTCCTAGTTATAATAATTGTACATTAGTAGAAAAAAGATCCAATTTGTCCTATAAATAACTTGTTTGTACATTATTGTCTCCCTGCTGTCTCCTTCATTAGACTGTGAGTTCCTTGAGTGCAGGGACTATGTTTTGCCCTTGACTTTGCTTCCCCAGTGTTTAGTGTAGTCCTCAGCACATAGTAGGCACGTAATAAATGTTTGTTACCTCAATGGCCCAAGAGAGCAACCCTTCATTTTCCAGATTAGCAAGACAAAGTCCAAGATATTATATAATGTGCTTTTATGTTTTAAAAAAATAAGCCTTATCTTAGAATTGCTACAAATACTGGTTCCAAGGCAGAAGAGTAGCAAGGGTAGGACAATAAGGGCGGGAGGGAGGGTAACAATTTGGATCTTATAATTTTGGAATAGATACTACATGTAACTGGGAAAATAAAATATCTGCATAAATTTTTTAAACCAAAGAATGCTTATTAAGCATGGTATCCATCACAATCCTGAATTTGATCTCATAAATTTCAGTTGTTAGTTTTGTTCGTGGGCAAAATGTTGTCCCCCTAGAACAGAACGTACCACTTTTAATGTGGTTTTCACCAGGTTGGAGTATAGCAGGACTGGAGAAATTGTCATTGAGGTCATTATGGGCTTTGTAATAGGCAAATTTATAGATTAAGTTTTAGACATTTAAGGTGAGATAGCAACCAGACCTGATCAGGCAAGGCTGGAGGATTCCAACCATGGAATGGTGAGAAGGAAGTTCTTTCCTGGAGTGACTCTTGTATGGCTGTGGCAGTTAGAGGCTGTTTTACCTGTCCCAGTGGAGAGCCCAAGGAAAGCGGATTTGTCTCTCAGAAGAAGCACCTGTCCATGGAAATACAAGTTGAGCAAGAAGACCAGACTTGGGTGGTGGACATACCAGGCTGGTTCAAGCTCCTTGTCTTTATTTGTGTGCATTATTTGCTGAGGATCCAGTTAGCTGTGAACATCACTGGAGCTGAAGAGGACCCCAATTGTGAGACCATCACCTTCCCCTTCTAACTTCCAAAAGCTGGACCTGATAGTCTGTGTTAGAACAGTGTAGATTTTGACCCATTTCCAGTCCCTGAAGTCTGTTCATAGTTATCTAGTTCAGTGTGACCTTTTCCCCCAAACTCCAATTTTATACCTCAGAATAAACTGTTTTGTTTACTCCCTGTTGTCTTTCCTAAAACCCCCAAGAAGGACCCATAGAGTGTTAACATTCAACCCTTGTGTTTTCCCCAGTGGTTAATGACTGGTAACTGCTAACTGCCATTTCAATAACTAGAGTGGTTTCACCTAACACCCACATTCCTTGTGAGAGGTCCCTTGTTGTCCTGTGAGATCCTGTCACTTGGGGTGTGTGCATGTGTCCTGGAAGTGTGTGACATCTCCATATTGCTCAATTTAGGCAGTTACTTATTTCAGTTTCCATCATTTTAGTCTGTGGCACTGGCATTGCAGTTATTGATTAGGACACAGATGCTCCTTGGCTTTGGTACAGTTGATAATGGGTATCATTATTATAAGTATCTTTTCCTAAAAGCAGAAATAGTATTGATGAGGGCCCACTGATATGTATAAATAGTTCAGTATAGCCCAATGGCTATCACTTAATAGATGCTTAATAAATCCTTATGGATTTGATTTGGCTTGGTATAGATATGGGAGCTTATATATGCATGCTACCTTTCGAGCTTAATGCTATTATTACTGGTGTTTCATGTTCACATTTCTGCTAGACCTACTTTTAAGAGAACACTGTATATTGAGAAGGATGGAAGGAAAAAGTGTTGGGAAATTGTTTTGAATTCTTTGAAGAGATATCTTCACAAGTGTGTGTGTGTGTGTGTGTGTGTGTGTGTGTGTGTGTGTGTGTGTGTGTGTAATATGTTTTGATATCTGTGGGTCAAAGATAGAAAACAAAACTGAAAGTAATTTACTAACGTGCTAAGGAATCTGTTCTTGCTGATAAGCAAATGTAGATTCTTAAGGTCTGGCTCTGGTTTTTTATACCTCTTCAGGGCCCCTTAGAGTACACAGCCCAGCAGCGGCATTCTTTGGCAACTTAGGATAAGTAAAGTATTTCACAGGAGAGGGAGGGATACAGAAAGAAGGGGAGAGAAAAGAGGAGTGTTTGGAATGTAAGTGGCAGGATTCATTACCAGAAAAAGAAAATATTCCCTGGTGAAGGGCAAAAGACAAAGTGAAGAGAC
>NW_025396293.1:0-5464 GCF_016433145.1 Gracilinanus agilis | reverse complement strand
CTCTCTCTCTCTCTCTCTCTCTCTCTCTCTCTCTCTCTCTCTCTTCCTCTCTCTGTCTCTGTTTCTCTGTTTCTGTTATTCCTTCTTTTTCTCTCTATTTACTCTCTCTGTCTCTCTCATTTGGATAGATCCGGATCATCTTACTCAATCGGCTGAGAAGGTGAGTACTTTTCCTTGATACCATGTTTGTGGGAGCAGAAATGGGACTCATCATGGAAGTCAGAGAGATTGACTGGGATGATGTTTCCACAAGAGGTGAGAAGATGCTAGTGTCTCCGGATCTCAGAGGGATCCTCAGCCCTTGACCCTCTCTCCATGGAAGGTGGCAGGCAGCCCCCTGGGGAGGACTGAAAGGATTGAGATTTGAGTTTTGACTCTCCCCCAACATGCATGTCCTCATTGGAACTCTTTCTTTCTAAGAGCCTCAATTCCTTTCTGTCTCCAATAAGAGAATCAGACCAGGCTATATCTCAGGCCTCTTGTAGCT
Organism: Gracilinanus agilis; assembly: GCF_016433145.1. Classification (NCBI taxonomy): domain Eukaryota; kingdom Metazoa; phylum Chordata; class Mammalia; order Didelphimorphia; family Didelphidae; genus Gracilinanus; species Gracilinanus agilis. The sequence continues at coordinate 4,977 of NW_025396293.1, read as the reverse complement.
CTGATATTTTGTGTTCTGTGGAATGAGCACTGAAGCATCAGCTGGCAGAGCTGGCAGGGCCCTCAGGACAGAGGACATCAGAAGTTGGAAGACCTTTAGGAAAGAGGAGGTCAGAACTGGGAGGACCCTTAGGTGATGTCTAATCTTCTCCACCTAATCTATTTTAGAGATGAGGGAAAGGAACAGTCCTAGAGAAGATTAGGGACTTGCCCAGGGGTCACTTAGCTATTTAAGAGTGAAACCAGGACCCAAACCCTGATCTGTTGCCTGATAGTCTGACTCTGCTGAACCATCCCTTATGGGCTGCCTCTGGCTGCTCCCTCAGACCCACTTGTGCAGATCATGACCTTCTTTTCCCAGCCTTCTTCCCATCACATCCTTCCCAGCGTTATTGACTCTGGTCTTGCACTTTGCCTTTCAGATCCAGGAGTCTCAATATGGCAGCATGAATGGGATGGCCAGACCCTTGCGATCAGCTCCTGCTAGAATCAGGAATTCTGATGGTTCTACCACAGTCGGGACTCAGGCAGCTCTTTCACATTCATTTACTATTGCCCTAATTTGAACGCCTCCTCTTTGCTCAGTCCTTCTGGTTCTCCCTCAAAACTTCCCCATCTCTGTTTTCCTTACCTTCCTTTGGGCCACACCTCACCAGTGCTAGGCTCATTTTGGCCTCTGTATCTTTACTCAAGGTGTTTTCCATAAACTTGGGACACTCTTCCCCTCCCTCTCTACACATCTAAATGATGTCCAACCTTCAGTGTATGTCCTTAAGCCATCTCTTCCAAGAAGCCCTCCCAGGAAAACCCTATGCCATAGTGGCCTCTCCTCTCTTCGAGCTCTGTCATCCTTGATTGCCTGGCCCCCTTACTGGGCTTAGAGCAAACAGGGCTTGGGACAGGCATGTTGGTCCTTAGAGGGTAAGGACTTTTGGACTAATATATATTGAGGAACCCCCTCATACCTAGCCCGGGGTTGGGCAAACAGTAGGTGCTCAATAAGATTTGATGAATGAATGAGTGAAAGAAGCATGGCTAATTCAAGATACAAATGTATGTAGAATGGTACAGAGATGAATTGGTAGCTCATAGTGAATGTCTTAGAGTGTTTAGGAGAGAGAACCTTAGGATATTGGAATCAGGTCCATATAACAATGAAATTCAACTTCGCTGTTCAAGAAGCTTTAGTGGAGTTTTTTTTTAAAGAAGTTTTATTGGTCCTCTCTCAGACTCCCCCAGAAGGTCTTGGCTGTGGCAAGGGGCCCAAGCAATGAGTGGGGAACAGCTTGGCATGCGTTCACACATTCTTGCCCCAGAAATGTCTTTGAGTTCAAAGATAGCCTCAGAGACATCCTAACTCTGTGCTACTGGCCAAGTCACTCAGTTTGTCTAGCTCCTGCCCTTCTGCCTTGGAGTTATAACAGAAAGTAACAGTTTAAAATAGACAAAAAACCCTCCAAAGAACACAGAATTTTAACAGTGGAAGGAAACTTCAGTTCAAACTTCTCCTTTTCCCATATGGGCAAATTGGAAGCCCTTTCAGCATCGCAGCTCGGCTGGGGTGACCAACTGGGTTATTTTCGGGGAAGCCAGAATTTAGGGAGATTGAAGAGTGTTTGCTGATGCTGCCTCAACAGGAAGAAAGTATTGGTCTTTGCTGCCTAGTTAGCAAGGCCAGTTCAAATAGGAGGCTACCAGATGGAGTCCCTCATGACATAGCTCAGGACAGAAAGCTTTCCCCAAGATTCCCCCCCCCCTTCTCCCAAAGAATTTCCTTTAGAGATTTGGTTGTGGAACTACCCTTTGTGTTGTTTGTCCTGGTTTGTATTCTGGTGCTTGCCCAGAGTCAGGGTGCGGAGTTATGTCTGTAGGCACACAGAGCCAAGGACAGGGCTAAATTCGTATGGGAAGCTTGGACTTTATTCTGTTTTCCCTGTCTTCCCTTTTCCCATGTTCTGGGAGCAGGGGAAGCCCTTCCCTTTCACTTGTAGAAAAAAATCACCTTCAAAGGGCCATGGGGAAGGTGCTACCAGCTCAGGGGGAATGCCATCCAATTTGGGGGTGGATTGTTGGTCTCTTAGGTTTTCTTCTCCCAGCGTAGTCTTATCTGCCCACCTCTGTGGAGAATGCTTCTCTCTCTCTCTCTCTCTCTCTCTCTCTCTCTCTCTCTCTCTCTCCTCTCTCTCTGTCTCTGTTTCTGTCTCTCTGTCTCTGTCTCTCTCTGTCTCTCTGTCTCTCTCTGTCTCTCTCTCTGTCTCTGTCTCTGTCTCTCTGTCTCTGTCTCTCTCTCTGTCTCTCCCCTCTCTCTCTCCTCTCTGTCTCTCTCTGTCTCTCTCTGTCTCTGTCTCTGTCTCTGTCTCTCTGTCTCTGTCTCTGTCTCTCTGTCTCTGTCTCTGTCTCTGTCTCTCTGTCTCTGCCTCTGTCTCTGTCTCGGTCTCTCTGTATTTAGCAAAAGCTCTGGGCATTGTGGTAATATCATTTCCTGTCTTCAGCTGTCTCTGCTTGATGGGGGTTGCCATATAGACAGGTTGGTGTATGAATGTTGACAGGTTGCTCTAGGATGTAGGCAGGATTTCTGCAACCAGCCAATCAGAAGGAAGAGCCAACTAGGGACTTTCCCTCCTCTGGAGTCTGCAGAATCAGTCAGAAGTAACCTGAAGTTGCCCTAGGGTATTTAGCATATCTTTATCATTCCATTTGCATTGTAGTTTGCTCTCCCTGACCTGGACTCCTAACTCTAAGTTAAAAGTGGGGAAACAAGGTGAACCATGGGTAAGGCTACACAGATCAAGGTGAATTATGGGAAAGATGACACCAGTTCCTTGGGAATGGCAGGGCAACAACCACCCAAACCAATAACCCCTTCTTTAGTAACTAACCAAGAGAAAATGCATCTCTGAAAGCTTCTCAGAGCCTTTCTATCACTACATCTTTCTGTCACAACATCCTTCCATCACCATGGGCTCTCCATTACCAGGGCCATTCTACCATCTTCCTCCCTCTCTCAATAAAGCTTGTTCTCTCCCCTAAGAAAATGCTTGAGCTGTCAGTTCTTTGGACAAGACCTTAATCTCACTGCCTACATCCATGCATGCATCCAATGGCTCTTCCCTAGGGGAGAAAATGTGGAGGAGGAAAAAGACCTCCCTGGTCTGAGACTGAGTTCTAGTAGGACTCGAAGTAAGTTACTTGTACCTCAAGACCCCACAAATGAGTTTAAATCCCTGCTCACTTACCTCTTGGGTGACCTTGGGAAATCACTTCCAAGCTCTGGTGCATAATTTTCACCACTGTCGCTTAATTTTATAAATGTTTGTTAAATATCAAAAAAGTAGCCAGAGAAAGAGAAAGATATGATTATGAGTCATGGGATGGGTTGCCTCCTCAGTGAGCAGGCTGAGGCAGCCCTGAGCCAGCTCTTGGGCCCTCCTGAGTCCTTGTTTCCAGGAAAAAAAGGAGCTGACATCCTGTGCCCTCCTTCATTTTATGTTCTTTGTGATGTCCCTTTTCCAAGCTTCTCTGATTGGAGGATTCAGACCCCAATCAGGACAAGAGGTGGATGCCATAAAGTTTAGAATGGCTGCACAAAGCATGGGCACTTTCCCAAGGGGTGGTGTTTCCCAGCATGGCAGCAAGCTGACTGACTTCATTACCTAAGAGAATCCTCATCTACAGGTAAAACAAAGAACTCGTCTCCAGGCTGCCTGTCCTTACCAAAGGAAAAGGGGGCCAAAAAGGAGTACAAATTAATATTGACTTCCCACAATCGCATGGCTGGAACTTGAGATTCTTGTCTATATACTAATATGGTCATCTTCCTCTGGACATTTTCTAGCTTATCAAAGTTCTGCCTAAACAATGAGAGGACCACAGGCATCAGTGGTCTCTGCAGTAGTGTCTCTCCCTATCAGATCCTTTGCTTTCACTAGGAGGTTTTTTTTGGGAGAGGATGTGTGGGAGGCCACAGAATGCTGAGCTGAGGGGACATGAGCAGGCAGAGAACATAGTACTAAACAGTAAAGTTAGCAGTTAAGGTGAGAACTCTCTGTATAGAGTTTGGTACTATCTGTGCTTTCAGGCATCTACTGGGGATCTGGGAATGAATCCTTTGCTTTTAAGGGGGGAGGACTGTTGTAATAATCTTAACATTTACTCAATAAAAGGAAAAAAGCAATAACAGTGAAAACATGGGGCAGCTAGGTGGCTCAGTGGATAGAAATCCAGGCCTAGAGAGAAGAGGTCCTGGGTTCAAATCAGACACTTCCTAGTTGTATGACCCTGGGCAAGTCACTTAACCTCAATTGTCTAGCCTTTACTGCTTTTCTGCCTTGGGACCTCTACTTAGTATTGATTCTACAATGGAAGGTAAGGGTTAATAAAAAAGAATAAGCAGAACCCAACTATCCACCCATAAACCTGAGTCATCTTTACCACTAATGAATATGAGATAAGTGAGGCGAGAGGAGAAACACATTTATACAATTGGGTCTATTGCTGAGGCACCACTGTGGACCAGGACACCCAAGTGCCTGATTGCATGTGTTCATAATGCAGGGATTCCCAGGAAAGAGGCACCCAAAGCCAGAGTGATCAGTCCAAGGTTGATTAAGAGTTTTTCTTCCAGGATGTGACCTCACCTGAGATTTAGGAAAATCTCTTTTGTGGCTGAATGGAGGCTGGGGTGAATTGGAGTGGGGAGAGCCTGGAGGCAGATAGACCCACCAGCAGCTACTGCAATAGTCCAGGTGGGAGGTGATGAGAGATGCACCAGGGTGGAGGCAGTGTCAGAGGAGAGGAAGGGGTGTATTCAAGAGACATGGCAAAGGTGAAATCAGTGGCCCTCTGTGCCATCTTCACCAAGTGGCATCCAGCCTCTGAAGAAGATCCCTAGGGAAGGGCATCCTACTCACCCCTTGAGGCAGTCCATTTCCCTCATGGACATTTTCTAATTGTTAGGATGTTTGTCCTGACACAAAGC
>NW_025396292.1:0-1154 GCF_016433145.1 Gracilinanus agilis | reverse complement strand
AGAGAGAGAGAGAGAGAGAGAGAGAGAGAGAGAGAGAGAGAGAGAGAAAAGCATGGGCTGTGTGGCTGGCAGCCTGTTGTGCAAGCAGACTGAGCCAGCCCTGTGCCAGATCATACACCCTCCTAATTTCGTGGTTCCAGAAAAAAAGGGCCCTGACTTCCTGGGGACTTAATTCATTCTCTTCATGGTATCCCTTTCCTGAGCCTCTTTGATTGGAGGACTCAGACCCTCATTGGACAAGAGGTGCCTGCTGGGAGAAACCACACAATGTTTAGAATGGCTGCACAGTGCATGTACATTTTCCATGGTGGGATGTTTCCCCGCATGGTGGGAAACTGACTTCATTACCTAAGAGAATCCTCATTTACAGATAAAACAAGGAATTTGTCTCCGGCCTGCCTGTCCTTACCAAAGACAAAGGGAAGCCTAAAAGGAGTACCAATTAAGATTAACTTATTAATTAACAATTAATATTGATGAATAATAAAATTAACAATTAAATACATTAATATTAACAATCACATGGCTAGAACTTGAGATTCTTGTCTAGATGCTAACCAGGTCATCTTCCTGTGGATGTTCTCTAGCTTACCAATATTCTGTCTAAATTATGACATGAGATGGAGACTGGAGTGAGACTCCTGTTCTAGTATTGTTCCCAGCTATGAATTTCCTTCCTTTAGCCTCTCCTCTATGTCTCTCAGACTCTGTTTCCCCCGGTAGATGTTTGAACAATTCCTGGAAGGTGCCCAGGTGGGACAAAAGCAGACCTTTAGGAATTCTAGGTGATTATGTAGTAAGTGACTGTCTAAAGTATGATGGAAGAATACAGAGTTTCAGAGCTAGGAGGAGCCTTAGTAAAGAGAACATCAGAGCTGGGATATTCTCATCCAAGGCAGAGATACTGCTGGTGGGAGTGCCCATTCCTCCTAATCCTGAACCCAAATTTGAGATCCTGTATTGGATTTATTGCTAAAGGAGCCTTCCTTTGGTTGTGAGGATTAATATTTTCTTATACTCATTGGATCATTAAATCCCAACTCCAGTACCCCAGACACAGTGTGACTTTTGGACCCTTGTCTAGGGTCTCCAAGAAAGGGGGAACAGGAAAAGGGGCACTTAATATGTAATATCATACATGTACATGTAACTTA
>NW_025396291.1:0-1845 GCF_016433145.1 Gracilinanus agilis | reverse complement strand
CTCATGGACATTTTCTAATTGTTAGGATGTTTGTCCTGACACAAAGCCTAAATGTTCCTCTCTGCAGCTTTCCCTCATAGCTACCTCTAGGGCCAAGCAGGTGAAGTCCGATCCCTTTTTTCTTCTCCTCCCTAGTTCATTCAACCGATCATCATGCTATGATTAAAATTCTCTGGAAACAATATCTTAATTTTAGGGCTATTTACGAAATAGCAAAAAGCAGGTCAGAGAAAGAGAGCTGGAAAAGCATGAGCTGTGTGGCTAGCAGCCTCTTCTGCAAGCAGACTGAGCCAGCCCTGTGCCAGATCATATGCCCTCCTGAGCACACGTGCTCCTGACTCTAGGGGGAAAAAGGTGGCTGGCTTCCTGCCGCTCCATCAATTTATTTACTTCCTGATGCCCTTTCCCAAGGCTCTCTGATTGGAGGGCTCAGACCCTCAGTCAGGACAAGAGGTGGATGCTAGGAGTAACCATGCATTGTTTATCATCTTCTTCTGGACATTCTCTAGCTTATAAGAGTTCTTCCTAGACTATGAGATAAGAAGGGGGCTAGAATAAGCTTCCTGCTCTAGAATTGTTCCACCCATGATTTCTCCACCTGTAGCTTCTCCTCTATGTCTCCAGGACTCTGTTTCCCCTCAGTAGATGTTTGAACGATCCCTGGAAGGTGCCCAGGTATGACCAAAGCAGACTCAGACAATCTGTAGGTGACTACAATTAGTTGCTATCTTAAAGATGATGGAAGAACAAAGTGTCAGAGCTAGGATTTATTGCTAAATGAGCCTTCCTCTGGTTGTGGCAATTAACATTTTCTTATACTCATCGGATCACTATATCCCAACTCCAGTACCCCAGAGACAATGTGATTTGTCTAGGGCCTCCCCAAAAAAGGAAAAGCAGGAAAAAAAAACTTAATATATAATATCACAGGATAGTACAAGTAACTTATTCCTACACAGAAAATGATGAAAAATATAAAAAGAAGCACAGAATACACACACACAACAATTTGTACAGGATTCAGTAAAAACTTATAGGCAGAAAGGCCGACAGTAAAGCCTTGTGGAGACATGACACCATTTCCTTTTTTTTAACCCCTTACATTCTGTCTTGGAATCAATACTGTGTATTGGTTCCAAGGCAGAAGAGCAGTAAGGGCGAGGCAATGTGAGCCAAGGTCCAGGGTCACACAACTGGAAAGTGTCTGAGTCCAGATGTGAACCCAGAACCTCCTGTCTCTAGACCTGGTTCTCAATCCACTGAGCTACCCAGCTGCCCACCATGACACCATTTCCAGGACTGCTAATTAGCCATTTTTACATTTTACTGTACTGTGTTGGTGAAAATTTGCTGGAAAAGTTGACAAACTGAACCAGTTTCTTCTTTCTGGTGGCTGTTTTCCCTCATCTAGAGATTCTCTACCACTTCAAATTCCTTCTAGATGAAACTCCAACTAATCCTCCAGTTCAAAGTCAGAGAGAAAGAGAGAGTGAGGGAGAGCTAGGTCAGTCCTTTTGTATATCTCCTCATCAGTCAGTCATGAGACTCTCAAAGTTTCCTCAAGGCCAGCAGGAGGCAAGCAGAGAATATGTTTTGATCATCCTATATTCTTCTTAGAACATGGAACACTGGATCTGTGAGAGGCTTCTTGTAGAAGATCTAGTACCACTCCCTTATTTGACAGGTCCCAGAGAGAGGAAAGCACTTGGCCAAAGTCAATACTGATTATTGCTCTTCAGAACTGGCTAGATTTTGTGCCAGCATCAATTTCTCTGTGAACCCAACCTAATCTAATCTCAAGTAAATCAGTTTTATGCCTTTATGACACAAAAGCATCTAGTCTTT
>NW_025396290.1:0-4284 GCF_016433145.1 Gracilinanus agilis | reverse complement strand
ATTTCCCTTCCCCAAGAGCATTAATTGAGCACCACTTTGTGCCAAACACTGTGCTAGACACTGGAGATTACAAGGAGAAAAAAAGGCTCTATTCCCTGCCCTTGAGGGGCTTACAGTCTATTGGAATACTTCTTTCCCTTCCTCTGTCCTTTCCCTGCCCCTTCCCACTCAGGAACCCTATTCCCTTCTGATCGAATGGAAATTGCTATCATGTGAAATCCCAATGCAGAGGTATATTTGAGGGGGCTCCTTCCCTGTTAGGTTCCTCAGGTTAACTGATGGATGGTCTGAAGTGACCTGATGGGTTTGTGCCTGTCTAGAGTGGGGCACTGGCTAGAACACAGAGGCTGGATTCAGGCAGGTCTGAGTTCACATCTTTCTAAGATACTTCCTATCTATACTTCTGTCTGCTTTAGTTTTCCAAAATGTAAAATGGAGACCTTAAAAGCACCTCCCTCCTAGGGTTGTTGTGAGGATCAAATGAGGATCATCTGTGAAATGCATATCACAGTGCCTGGCACATAGTAGGTGCATAATAAATGCTTTTCCCCTTCCCCTTCCCTGGTTTATGAAGCAATCTTTCCAGCCTTCTCCTCTCTCTCAGTAGAAGACTTTTTTTTGGAACAGAGGCTTCTTGATTTTTTTTTTTTTGGTTTTTGACTCTTTAACATCTAACACAATGCTTGGTATATGTTAGGTCTTGAACTGAATTGAATGATGACAGAGCCAGGAGTCCTCAGTTCAAGTTTGCCATATGGTGTTGAGCAAGTTTTTTTCTTTATCTGATCCTTTATCTTATCTTCAGTTTGTCATCTGTAAAATGGGAATGATCATGCTTTCACGCTCTCAGTTGTATGGGATGGCTACTGTCGTGGTCCTCGCTAAATCCTCTGCTTTTCCTTCTACAAAATGGGAGGGAAGGCTAAGTCAGGCTTTCTGTTGGTAAGCATGACCACTGAGAATATTCCTTGGTAGAAGAGATCTGGGGATTCCAGGATGAGTCTGGAAGCCTGGAAGACCAAAGGGCACTTGTGCCAGGGCTGAGATAAGAAGGACAAGGGCTGCTGCTGAGCTGGCATTATCAGTCTCAGCTAAGGGACAGTCAGTCACCTCCTCTTTACCTGTTCTTACCTGGTGCTGGGATCAGTCATCTGATGGTTGTAGAGTTTGGTGAGGAACCATGAGAGGTCCCAGGCTCTGGGGAGAGAATGTTTGTCAGGACCACAGCTCAGCCCCTCTTTCTGGGACCTTGGGGTTGCCCCAACCCTTCAGTATCTGGAGACTTCAGGGAGGAAGGGCTCTGGGCAGCCCAGGGTCACCACTGTGGCTCCCTTCATGGCTCCCTTCTCTCTTTGCAGAGGAAGGCTCTGAGCAAGGAATGAAGACATCTCTCAGGGGTCATCAGAACCAGGATGAGTGAACACGTGACTCTTTCTTTTGGAGACGTCCAGAGGAATTGGCCCTGGCCAGGGCTCCTGCTCACAGGTGAGAGAAATCAAGGACATGGAGGGCTGGAGGGCAGGCTTGGAAAATGGGTTTGGAGGTGGGAGGAGGTGGAGTTCATTCATTGCTAGCAGCCACCTAGATCCTGTGCAGTCTTTTTAAAAACCCTTATTTCATGTCTAAATAACAACTCCAAGGCAGAAGGGTAAAGGCTAGGCAAATGTGGTGAAGGGATGTGCCAGGGTCACACAGACACCAGGAAATATCTGAGGCCAGATTTGAACCTGGATCTTCCTGACTCCAGGTCTGCCTTTCTCTCCACTCTGCCACCTAGATTTCCCTGTACACGGAGGTTTTAAAACTTACTTTAATTAAAAAAAAACCAACCTCTTACCTTCCATCTCATAACCAATAATGTGTATTGGTTCCAAGGTAGAAGAGTTGTGAAGGCAAGGCAATGGGTGATAAATGACTTGTGTCTGAGCTCAGATTTGAACCCAAGACCTCCTGTCCCTAGACCTGGCTCTCCATCTACTGAGCCACCTAGCTGTGTCCTTTGTCATGTGCAGCTTTTATAACCAGAGTGGCATTCCAGGGAGAGCTCTAGGCTTGCACTCAGGAAGACCTGGGTTTGAATCTCACCTCTGACACTTATTAGCTGTGTAACCTAGGACAAGGAATCAACACCTCCCTGTGTCTCAATTTTCACATCTGTAAGAAGAAGGACCAGATGGTCTCTGAAGTTCCTTTCAGCTCTAAATCAGTGAGCCTATGAGCCCCCCTGGCTGCTGAGATTCGCTCCAATATCACAGCCATTCTTGTTCCATCCGTGTAGGATGACAGAAAGGTTTAGGAGCTCTTGGCATGTCAGAAAGAGGGCTGGATCAGAGTCAGAGGACAGTTCCAACCCCAGCTCTTGCCATGCAACCTCTTTGGGACTTGGGGCCACTAACATCCCTTTTATGTGAGCCTCAGTTTCCTCCTTTGTAAAAGGAACAGGAGTCAGTGATTTCTAAGGTCCCTTTCTATCTTTAATCTCACCTGCTCCCTCTGCCTCACCTCAGTTGTCAGAGTTGAGAGTGAGAGAAGGGTCAGTCCCCTGCGAAGTGGGCTGCTGGGAAGATGGGGGCATCTGGGCATAGTCCTGATTCCCTGAAGCCTCGTCCTAGGGGAGAAGGGGCATGTTCCTGTCAAGGTGTGGGGCACAAGAGAGTTTGTATATGGTTGCAGTTGAGTGTGATGGAGGCTCAAAGAAAGGTGAGGAGCCCTGGGAGATGAGGCATTCTGAGATAGCATCCTAGAGGACATCCAATGGGAGAAGCTAGAAGGGACTTCATTTTTTAGATGGAGAAAGCAAGATTCATAGGGGTGGAATGACTTGTGAATGGTCGCATAAGTATTAAGCACAAGCAGCAGATTTTGAATCCAGTCCTCTGTATCCAAAGCCCACATTCTTTCCACTGTACTGTGAATTCACTAAAGGGACAAGAATGTACATGAATTTATTGAATTATTGCTTTAAAGCACACTAAAAAATTTGAGACACTGTAGGAAGACCTGGGTTCAAGTCTCAGGTCTTCTCCTTTTTAGATAAATGACCTTGAGTAGATCCTTGAATTTTTTCAAAACTCAGTTTCCTTTATCTGTAAAATGAGGACAATAGCCCTTGTGGCACTGACTTCACAGGATCATAGCAAGGAAATAACTTTCTCTTTTAAAAAAACAAACTCTTATCTTCCATTTTAGAATCCATACTAATTATTGGTTGAAAGGCAGAAGAGCAGTAAAGGCTAGGCAATCGAGGTTATGTGACTTGCCCAGGGTCACAGCTATGAAGTGTCTGAAGCTAGATTTGAATGCAGGGCACCATTCTCTTGACCTGGGTCTCTATCCACTGAGCCTCCTAGCTACCCAGGAAATCATTTTATTTTCCTTTTTTTTTAAAATCCTTACCTTCTTCCTTGAAATTAATACTGTGTATTTCTTCCAAGGCAGAAGATTGGTAAAGTCTAGGCAATTTTGGAGTTCAGTGACTTGCTCAGGGTCACACGGCTAGGAAGTATCTGAGACTTGATTTGAATTCAGGACTTTCCATTTCTAGACTTGGCCCTCTATCCACTGAGCCTACTAGCTACCCAGGAAATCAAAAGCAGTATATTCATGTGAATTACTAGTACAAGAGTTGGGTGGAAGTTGGGGAGTGGAGGAAATGGCAGTTGATACAAACAAAGACAAAGGTAAAAAGGAAGAAATGAGGGGAGTCTACTTGAAGCATAGGATGCATGGAAGAGAATCAATGAGGTTAAATTTGGAAAGGTAGTTTTGAGTCAGCACTCAAAGGCCTTAAATGTCTGATTAGGGGTTCAGGTTGATGTTGAGCTGATGGCAAAAGGGAGCTATGGAAAGTTTTTGAGCAGAGGAGGGAAGGGATGCAAATGGTGATTATTCCAGCCCATGTCCTAATTCTAACCATGTCCTCCCCTTTACCCTTCTTCCCAACACCCAGCCTTCCTTCTGTGCTTCAAGCTCCAAATGACACCTGCTGAATTGATCATCACCCCAATCCCATCCAGGCCTGTAGAAGGGGAAAACATCACTTTCTTGGTCCAGGGCTTGATTAAAGAAGATCTCATCTCCTTCAACTGGTTCCGAGGGAGCACCACGGATCTGGCCCAACAGATCCTCACCTTCGCATTCATGTCTGGCACCCAGTCATTAGGGAAAGCCCACACTGGGCGAGAGAGTGCAGAGGCTGATGGCTCCCTGCACATTTCCAGCTCCCGCCTCAATGATTCTGGGATCTATACTATTCGCCAGATCTTCTTTCCAACAGGCTCAGGG
>NW_025396289.1:0-4062 GCF_016433145.1 Gracilinanus agilis | reverse complement strand
TTATACACACACACACACACACACACACACACACACACACACACACACACACATATCCTTCCATATTAATTTTTTATTCATTACAGGGCTAGGCAATGGGGGTTAAGTGACTTGCCCAGGGTCACCCAGCTGGGAAGTGTCTGAGGCCAGACTTGAACCTGGGACCTCCTCTCTCTAGACCTGGCTCTCAAACCACTGAGCCATCCAGCTGCCCCCCCCACCTCCTGCTCTTGATTCTTGCCTCCAACCCTTTGACAGCTTCCTCCCTCCATGTTTCCTCTCCTTATACATCCCCATTGCTCCCTTCCTCCCTGCTGCTCTCACTTCCCCAGGTCAGCAGGCTCATTCTCATGGTGTAAAAATCACTTTACTTAGAGGTCTGAGGAATAGCCCACTCACAGAGAGGAATAACTGTTGCTCTAGACATGAGGAAGCTTTTAGGGCAGGGGTCAGCAACGTATGGCTCTTGAGCCATATTTGGCTCTTTCTGCAGAAGCCATAAAGTCAATTTTTTTCAGGCACTGTTACAGGAGGGCACACTGTGAGCACTGACAGACGCACCGTGGCACAGTAACTAACAGTTTACGCATGACATCGTGCGTCACATGATACGTCAATGTCATGACGTCACGCAACACGTACCTTTCAGTACTGCGACTATCTTCTAAGATAGAAGCTCCCTCACTGATATTGCCATGCAAGACGAAGCCTGGTCTTTAGTCCGGCTTGGTAGGTGTGCTGTGTGTTCCTCCTTCTGCCCTCCTTTTACAATGTCCACACCCGTTACTGATATCTTGGGGTTCTGTATAGTGACTGATCACTTTTGTCTGCATTCTCTACCCCTCTGCCTCTGATTCACATGGCTTTAGCTCAGTGCAGTTATACATTTACAATCCTGTCTCACTTTTTTTACCTATTCTGCTTCTACATTTATTTTTCAAAGAGGACATTGCCTTGTTTGTTACCCCTCTGCCTCTGATTCACATGGCTTTAGCTCAGTGTATTTATACATTTACAATCCTTCCCTGGAACTGTCTCACTTGTTTTACCTGTTCTGCTGCTATATTGATTTTCAGTGAGGACACTGCCTTGTTTGTTACCTCTATTCATGGGGTCTGCACTCCCTATTTGTGGGATTGTTATTGTTTTTAACTTTTCTACCTGCTCTTAAAGGGGAACCATAGTCAGAGTACATCTTCACATATGCTTCATTAGTGAGAAGCATTTCTCCCCAGCAGTTGTTTCATTTGATACAGAATGACTGAGTAGGCAGCACCGATAAAAATGTGGCGTTTATGGCTCTCACGGCTAAAAAGGTTGCAGACCCCTGAGTTAGAGAAAGGGGTAGAGGGCAGAAAAAGGAGAGAGAGGGGATTTCCCCCAAATTAAAACCTCCCAGCACAGACAAAACAGAACATAGACTCATCACACATAGATGACATACAGAAAACATAAATGTACAAGACCAACATAAAACATTAAGTCTCGTCAAGGTCTTGGATTGCTGGAATCTTTAAAGTAATATAAGCTGGTATATTGTAAAAGGGGTTAATTTTTTTGGAAGAAGTTTGGGCTGACAGTTGACAAATCTCAGTTCAATTTACTTTTCTTGCTCCAACAGACTCTGAAAGCTTCCCAAGTTTACTTCCTGATCAACATAAATACTTTTCTTCTGAGAAACTGAGGACTTTTTCGAGACAGCAGCAGTGGAAAGGGGAAGATTATAGCTGCCCCGTGGTAAGATGAAGGGGGGGGGGTCTCAAGTATATCTCCTAGTAATTTTTGAAAGTCAGTAAGACTTTTTAAATATTTTGTGGCTATTACTAAATGGAATCTTTCCCCAAAATGTAGAGCAGCCAGCTGCTCCTGGCATGGGGAGGGACTGAAGGTGGTTAAAGAAAGGGTTTTATCATTTTGAATTGTCCATTTCTGAGAGAGAAAAAACTGCCTTATCTGTGAGTGCTTCTGAGTCCCCTTTCTGATTTTAAACACTGATCTCTTAAAGGAGCCTGGTCTAAAGGAACTGTTGGGTGTAGAGAAGATATTTTTATAAGGCTGCAAGCTTACAGAGTCTCCTTTAGGGAACCAAGGACAGACAGTCACAACATGATCTAAAACATTTTGGTAACTCATCAGTACTGGTCTTTTTCCCCTGAGCCAGTCGCATAAATCTTAACACCTGTATAAACATTTTTTCACTCTTTTTAGCTATTCTGCTCCATGTTGTACTCCGCACTATCAATGATGCTACCCCCCAACCCTTCCCTGCACTACAAAAATATGCATTCTGCCAACCAGAACATGGAGGGTCCCTCTCACTTGAATTCCCTGGATGTGCCCTCTGAATCCATGTTGTGAGCACCGCTCTATAGGGGCCATCCTTACAGCACTACTGTGGGTCCAAGACGGGATGAGCAAGATGAATGGGTTCTGGATGTGCAGCATGAGGCCCAGATTACAGCTAGTCTTTGTAGGGCAATGTTACATGAGCTAAAGGATTGGGTCATCTTTTAGCATAAACAGTGGTTAGTAATGATTTACAACCTAAGTACGATGATTTAGTCTACCTCACTGAAGCTTAGAAGAGTTTTTTTATAGGATACTAAATCAATATTTTAACATGTAACCATCTAATCCAGATTCTCATAGATTCCCTGCATCAGTAGTTTCTTGGAAGGACATGCAGTCTCTGCAAAGTACAGCAGGGATGGAAAACCTCGGGTTAAGTCATGGGGCTATGTGACTGGTTCTGGCCAGATTATGGCTTTGATTTTACTTGGGTCCACTCTCAGTACTGGAGGCTATAGCAGATGGCAAGAGTTAGAAGTAGAGAGATACTGGAAGCAATGGAGAGAAGCACTGAAATAAAGCCAAAGACACAGAGCAAGAAGGGAAAGAGCAATAGAGAGAGGGAGAGAGAAAGAAGGGGTGGGAGAGGGAAAGAGAATCAGAGAGAGAGGTAGACGCAGAGAAACAGACATAGAGATGGAGAAAAAGAGAAAGGGAAGGAGGGAAGGAGGGAGAGAAAGAAATGGTAGGAATGAGATCTGTAGAGATGGAGAGGAAGAGCAGAGAAGTGAGAGTGGGAGAAAGCAAAGTAGAAAAAAGATGGAAACAGACAGATGGAGGGAGAGAAAGAGAACTGGAGAGAGGGACAGAAAGAGAGTGAGAGCAATAGCTGGAGAAAGAGAGAGACAGAGGCAGAGAGACAAAGAGAGAGAGAGAGAAGAGAAATAGAGATATAGAGAAGGAGCATGGGATAGAAAGAGAGAGAAATGGACAGTATGCGTGATAGAGGGAGGAAGATACAAAGGCAGAGAGAAAGAGAGGGAGAGAGATGGGGTAGGGAGAAATAAACAGGGAGGCTGAGACAGATGGAGAGAAACTGAGAGAGAGATAAGAAGGTGACAGAGGGAGGGAGAGTGAAAAGGGAAGAATAGACATGAAGAGATATAGAGAATGAGGCAAAGACAGAGAGGAGGAAGGACGAGTCAGAAGGGTAGAGAGAGAAGGGAGAAAAATGGAAGGAGGGAGAGGAAGGTGAAGAAAAGGAGAAAGAGGGAAAAGGGGGGAAATTGAGAGGGAGAAAATGGGAGGGAGAGTCAGAAGGCGAGGGAGATGGAAGAGAGGGGAAAGCAAAAGAGAAGAGGGTAGGAAACAAGAAGAGAGGGAAGGAAGGAGAGAAAGGGGGAGAAAATGCAAGAAGGGAGAGAAAAAGGGCAGAGTGGGAGAGAGATGTGAGAGGAAAGGGGAAAGTCAGAAGTAGAGCAAAGAGGGAAGGATAAAGGCAGAGAAAGAAGAGGAAAGAGAAACAGAGACAGACAGCGGGAGAGACATCAAGAGAGAAATGGAAAAACAGAAAGATGGAGAGAGGGGCAGAGAAGGTGAGAAACACAGTGCTAGAGGAAGAGACTGAGATAGGAAAGAATGAGGGAAAGACAGGAAAGGGAGCAGGGAGAAACATTGAGAGGGAGAGAGAGAGGAAGGAGGCAAGATACTATAAATCAATATCTATGGGGGAGAGAGGCAGAGAGCAAGTAAGACAGGAGACAAAGGCAAGAA
>NW_025396288.1:0-7032 GCF_016433145.1 Gracilinanus agilis | reverse complement strand
AAAAGAAAACAAAGATATCTGAATTGCTTTGGAAAGTATAGAGAAGAGGGGCAGCTGGGTAGCTCAGTGGATTGAGAGTCAGGCCTAGAGACAGGAAGTCCTAGGTTCAAATATGGCCTCAGCCACTTCCCAGCTGTGTGACCCTGGGCAAGTCACTTGACGCCCATTGCCCACCCTTACCACTCTTCCTCCTATGAGCCAATACACAGAAGTTAAGGGTTTTAAAAAAAGAGGAAAAAAACAAAGATAGTATAGAGAAGGGACATTGTTTAGAATAGAGGAAATAACAGATTCTCAGAAGTCTGTCTTCACTAAATTATTGCCTTTTTGAAGGCTGTTAAGGGGAAAAACCAAGGAAGGTGCCTTAAACATTAAATATGGGTCCAGAAGGGTGTGTGGGAGACAGGCGTGTCTGAAAACAGGACCAAACAAATAGGGAGACTAAGTTTAACAGCTAAGAGGTGTCAGTTACTGAAGTGGCACTTAGGCCAACTGCCACTCTGAAGACTCAAGGCTAGGCCTATAGAAACCAGCAAAGTAAAAGCAAGAGGTTTATAAGTAAAATCAACACCTTTTAATCAAGGACAACCTAAGGTAAAGGATGGGAATTGAGGTTTGCTACACTTAAAGACTAAGGACCAACCCAGGGTCAGGGAAAGGGACTTAGCTATGCTAAACTGAAGCCTAAGTCAGGCAGGGCTCAGAAGAAAGCAAAGACAGAAGTGGATTTCCTCACAGTAGTGTCCAGTCTCACTCCAGAGATGTTTCTGCTTCTCCAGGACCTCCTGCTGCACTCTTCCAGGTGGGCAGATTCTGGGAGCTAACCCAGCCCAAGTTGACCTGCAACTCAGGTTGGGATCAATAGTCACTACCAAAATCTCCCACAAGTAGGTGACGGTCTTCTTTCAGGATCACTGGTAAACTTGAGGTCTCCTAGGATCAGTTGAAACTTGACTCAACCCCTCATGGAGTCTCTCAGTGTGCAAGCACACACTTCCTGCTTCTTCATTCCATCTTGGAATTCTCCAGCCCTTCCTGCTAGGTTTCCTAATGAATACTAATACTAATACTAACTAAGTAATCCTCACAACAGTTCCTCACCTTTGCACAAAGCCAAAATTAACAACATTTTGGTATTTGTGTACTACAAACTAAACTAAAATTCTAACCCAAAATAACAAACTACCTACAATAACTCTATTCTACCTAACACTATCCTACTCTACCCTACACTAGGGATTTCAACAAGGAAAGGTAAAGGGATAAATACATTGAACAGTTACATAGTTCAAATTGTTGTGTGCAGATGCACACAAAGGTACAGGGATAGCCTCACCCAGAATTCCAGGGGACCCCCCCTGGAGAACTTTGGGTGAGGGGCAGTTGAGAAGGGTTGGAGACAGTTAATTTGTGGGTGTGGATGTGAGCAGACACTCTGCTTGCTTCTCCTGACTTGGGGTTTCTCCTGAGGTGGCCATTGTAGCATAAGCCAGTGGTTTCTACTCATAGAGTTAGCCTGTTTGTTATTACTATTCTTCATTAATATAATTATATAATTACTTAGTGATTAGAGAGTAAGATATTTATCAATAGCAAGAGAGCCAGTTTTAAGTGCTTCATCCCCTCCAGTGAGGAGGGGGGAAGGGCGGCATCAATTTAACAGTTCAGGGTCTCCTCTCATTATCCTAAAACCTTCATTAACTTCTCTAATTTTCCTTGTTAATTCCTAATATAACTTTTTATCTTCAAATCTGTGCCTGATCATTATTTGGGAAGATACTCACAATTCAGTCTGTACATTTGGTTTGAATCCTGTTGGCTGCCAGTTTAAGAAGATCTCCTCTGTCCTCAACTGTTAGATAACTAATTTCTATATACTCATCATACTGACCTGTGAGGAATATAAATTTAAGAAAAGGAACATTATTGGGGTTTCAGCCATAACAGAAACTTGCCAGAAGAATCTTATTCCTGTCTTCATTACCAACTGAAGCAGAAGCAGTTAGAGGGGGAGGGGTTTGAGAGCCAGGAGTGTTCAGCCCCCTCCTTTCCTCAACTGAAACCTGTCAATCTCTGGCTCTTGACCTAAAGCTTTATTTGGCCTTGACAATTTATCTGCTTCTCCAAACTATCTGTTATTATCATCATAACAAAATCATAAAGCAACAAGTAACAATGCAAAATTTCCAACAAAAATAGCAAAATCAACAGCAAATATGAAACATCAACACAAAAGTCAAAACAAACATCAAACATAACTCCTATTCTAATACAGAAATATCCTACCAACTAATAAATGCAAACAATTTTGAAAAATACATTTTAACACAACATTGCATAAGTCTTTACATCAAAATTACAACAAAACATTAAACTCCCTCATGCAAATTACATTTAAATATTTGCAAATCAATTCTATTAAAGTATTCACAGAATTTACATTTATACTCATATATACACGATACATGCATACAACATATGCATTATATATATGTATGACATACATGTATGTACACATAATGTATACATATCAAATATACATGTGTACACCCTTTACATATATACAATACTTACACTATAATACAATTTACAATATACACATACTATTTACACAACTATACAAGTCTTTTGGTAACAATGGTCTTCCTGTATCAGTAATCCATATCCCATGTTCTTTCCCAGCTCCAAATTTATCCTTCCTCTTCTGGACATCTGAGTCTACATAAGCTTTCTCTAGATCATCAGAATCAATAGATGTTAAATTCATTACATAAATTGGAGCATTCTGGGCTGCATACTTTGCAGTGATATCAGCTCTGTGATTTCCTTTAGAGATTGAATCTCTACCACGAGTATGACTCTGACAATCAATTACTGCCAGCTCTTTTGGCTTCTAGATTGCTTCCAACAACTCAGTTATAATTACTGCATGAGCCATTGGCTTTCCCAATGTAGTAAAAAAATCTTGTTGTTTCCAGATCATTCCTGTTGCATGGCAAACAAAATGCATATCGAGAGTCCATGTAAATATTTACACTTTTACCTTCAGCTAGAAGACAGGCTTGCTTCAATGCCACTAATTCTGCACCTTGAGCACTAAGATTACTAGGTAATGAGCCATACCGCAGTGTCTCAAATTCTGTGACAACTGCAGCACCAGTACATCTGATTCCATTACATAAATATTGTGATCCATCTGTGAATAATACCAGGTCTGGATTTTCAAGTGGAGTGTCTTTTAAATCCATCCTAGGCATATCCACAAGATCTACTACCTGAACACATTCATGCAATGGCTCACTGTTCTTTGGTAAATCATGGAGAAGAGTAGCTGGATTGAGTATGCTACATCTCTTCAACTGGATGTTCTCACTATCTAAGAGAATAATTTCATACTTAGCTATTCATTGTTCTGAATATGCTTGAGTACAAAACTTCCTCATTAGTGCTTCTATCTGATGTGAACAATAGACCATTAAAGGACATCCCAAAACTAGATCAGCTGACTTCTGGACCAACACAGCTGCTGCTGCTACCCCACCTTAGACAGGGTACTGTCCCCACAGCTATTGGATCTAACTGACAGCTGTAATACCCAATTGGACAATAACTTTGTCCAAGAGTCTGTGTCAACACACCAGAAGCTATACCCTTTGTTTCGTTGACAAACAGCTGAAAAGTTTCTAATAGTCTGGGATTCCTAAGGCAGGGGCGGATAGAATGGCTTCTTTCAGCTTATCCAAGGCTAAGCAATGTTCAGGCTTTAGTTTCAGAGGTTCTGTTTCTGTATTCCTGGTTAGATCTGTTAAACACTTAGTTGATCTGACTATATCCAGGAATCCATTGTCTACAGCAGGGGTCAGCAACCTTTTTTGGCTGTGAGAGCCATAAATGCCACATTTTTTAGAATGTAATTTTGTGAGAGCCATAAAGTGCTCACAGTGCCCTCTCCTGTAACGGTGTGCACTCCTGTAACAGCGCCTGAAAAAAAATTGACTTTATGGCTCCTGTAGAAAGAGCCATACGTTGCCGACCCCTGCTCTACAGAAACAAGTAGTTCCAAGAATAGCTCTAAGTTGTTTTTTAGTTTTAAGTGCACTCAATTTCTGTATGTCAGCTATCTCTTTTATGTAATACTTCTGGAACCCTCTGATAAAACAAAACTGAGATATTGCATCCAGGGCAAAACCCATTGTAATTTCGCTTTGGAGATTTTATGTCCTCGTTTATACAATTCAATCGAATCTTGCTATCCCTAAGATACACCTTTGCATTTGGGGATGCTAAAAGCATATCATCCACAAAATGCACCAATTTACTCTATTTAAATTTAATCATTTTTAGATCTTGAATTAGAATTTGAGAGAACTGAGACAGTGCCTTGTTGTACCCTTATGGAAGATGACTCCACATCTTCTGAGACTTCTCCCAAGTGAAAGCAAAGATCTTTTGAGAATCCTCATGAATTGGTATTGAGAAAAACACAGAACATAAATCTACCACGGTGAAATATCTAGCCTGACTTGGAATGGAAGAAATTATAGCAGCTGGACTTGGAACAACTGGATGTGTTTTGATGACATAATCATTTACCACTCATATCTTGAATAAATCGGTAAACAGGTCGGCCATTTTCATCTGGTTATGGCTTCTTTATAAGCAAAATTGGTGTATTATACTCAGAAAAGCATGGTAATATTATCCCTTGTTGGATTAGGGACTCAATAATCGGGCGTATACTATCTATTGCCTCCTTAGTCAAGAGATATTGAGGCACACAAGGAACTGGTCCTTCCTTTGTTCTCACCCTGACTGGAGTTTATTTAGCAACCCAACATCTGTGGATGATCTTGACCACAAGTCCTTAGGTATATCCTCAGGTATTGGATAGATAGTACCTAAGTCATCCTCTGTACTGCTGGAATCTAAGAAAAGCAATGGAAAGGCCTTCAAAGATTCCTCTGGGAGATGCAAAGAAATATCACCAGATTCAGTACATTGGATAGTAACCAGTAATTTACACAACAAATCCCTTCCCAAAAGATTCATTGGACATTCTGGAACACACAAAAATGCATGTTCTACTGAAAGGCGTCCTAGGGTTACCATTTTTGGTTTTAATTTAGCTACTTTCCAAGTTACACCTGTAGCACCAACAATATCCATTGTACCAATAGCTCTACAACCCTCAGGAAAGCTTTGCAAAATGGATTTACTGTCTCCAGTATCTACAAGAAGGTTGTAAATCTGATCTCCAATAGTTACAGACACATAAGGTTCAGTACTATTGGGAGGTTGGAAAGTTTCCAACACAGGAGCTAAAACAGTAACATCAGAACAAAGCTCAGCTATTTCCTGTCAATCCAAGTTAACATCGTCTTGAATTACAGAATTTTCCCAGGATTTTACACCTTTGGTCCTTTTTAACCTCTATTCTCGTATCACTGTTCTTATTTACAATAAGATTATCCTTAATCAAATCACAATTTCTATTTTTCTTCTTAATTCTCCACTTACTAGAACTTCTAACACCATTTACAACATTATTTCTCTTTTTTTCACCATTATTTGCAACACTAATTAAATTATTATCAACGCCATATAAACCATCATCAATTTTAATCAAATTATTACCAACACTAGTTAAATTACTACTACCAATGGGTAAATTACCATTAACATTGGTCAAAGTACCATTTACACCATTACCAGTAGTTAATTCAGATAATTTTACATTTACACCCTTCAAATTATCATTAATTCTCCTCAAATTATCATTCACATTGAATAAACTATCATTGATTCCATTTAAATTAATACTGATCAAATCATCACCATTATTAATTAAATTCTTATTATCACCAATTAAATCAATATTAACACCAAGTGCACCATTTCCATTATTCACAATTATATTATCATCATCTTTAACACATACAATTTCATCAACATTCACTTTATTCCCATTACCTTGATCAATTACTTCTGAATTTCGGGCACACCTTCATAATGAAGCTGTCCCTCCATCCATGTTGCCATTATTAACATTCCCCTGAACAATGTGACTGTATTTCAGCTTGGTACCTGCCATATATAATCCTGCATCATTGCCAAATTAGGAGCTTGAGCACCTTGGCAGCATGCATTCTAGCATCGGAACACATTTTGCTGGCCATTTCCATGATTAAAGCCATTATTCCAGTTATTTCCCCTATATCCATAATTATTATTAAACCAATTAAATCCATTATTATTATTGTTGTTGTACCTCTGCCCATATGATCTTCTTCTAAACCTACATTCCCTGGCAAAGTGTCCAATTCAGCCACAAACATAGCATGATTGCTGTCTCTGATATCTTGTGTTAGTATTGCCATTAGCCTTATAATTATTGGAACTATTTTTCTTCTCTTCTGCCCTTAATGCTGCCACTGCTTTAATTTCACTGATCTCTTTCTCAGTTGCTCTAATATTTGCCTTCCTGAGCTGTTTTCTGACTCTCTCAATTACAGCACCTTTCTCATCATTCCCCCCTTCCTTCTCCTATGCAAACACATAGGATCAGTTGAAACTTGCCTCAACCCCTCATGGAATCTCTCAGTGTGCAAGCACACACTTCCTGCTTCTTCATTCCATCTTGGAATTCTCCAGCCCTTCCTGTTAGGTTTCCTAATGAATACTAATACTAATACTAACTAAGTAATCCTCACAACAAGGCTCATAAAAAAAGATAAATTTGGAGACTTAGAGAATAAAATTCCACTTATCAGAAATTGTATTGAGGGGTCAGCTGGGTAGCTCAGTTGATTGAGAGTCAGGCTTAGAAACAGGAGGTCCTAGGTTAAAATCTGGCCTCAGACACTTCCCAGCTGTGTGACCCTGGGCAAGTCACTTGAGCCCCATTGTCCACCTAGGAGTCAGTACACAGAAGTTAAGGGTTTAAAAAAAAACTGTATTGCAAGATACACAATACATTCTATAACCCATAAAGCCAATCAATAAAATTGCATTTTATTTCAATTCTGTCCACAG
>NW_025396287.1:0-8316 GCF_016433145.1 Gracilinanus agilis | reverse complement strand
AAAAAAAATAATAACAAAACTAAATCTAAAAAAAGATAGCATAATAGGTGGTGGAGTAGCCTGGAGGCTAACCAGATAGCTTTGGGGCAGATGGGTTAGCCTAGGGTCTAATAAAGCAGGCTAAGGGGTGATGAAGTAGCCTCTGAGCTGGTGGAGTAGCAGCCCCCATGTGGATCAGGTTTTGTGTATTTATTGAGGGTCTGGGGGCTCAGCACCTCTCATTCTAGGATTTTTCTCAGAATAGTGTACCTGTGGGCTTGACTGGGCATTAAAGGCTGAGAACCCCAAAAAGGAGTATAGAGGAAGGAGGAGGGTCTGAATTCACGTGGAGGTGTGTTTTGGGGTCTGACACACCATAGGTGGCTTTAGGGACCCCAGAAAGGGAACAAGAAACCTGCGCAGGTTTGGGGGATCGCCTTACCTGCCAAAGCCCTTACTGTCCCACCTGTCAACGTGGGAGAGGGCTCGCTAGCCTTCTGGCAACGATGGGAACCTGGGGCCCCGGGGATACAGCACAGGAGACAACCACTGAAGGCAGCCAACGCCTAACGGTTCAGAACTAAGGGAAGTCCAGAACAACAGGAGTCGTGAGTAATTCAGAGCAGCGCGAGGCTGACGCCAGGACAGAACGTAGAAGTGATTAACAATACGGAACCGTCTGCTCGTTAATAATACCGATTCTACGAATTCAGGAAACGGTCTTGTTATTATGAAATTTAATAAATACTTTAAAAACAGACTAAAAAATAATAATAATACCGATTCTGCCGAGACGATCGAGTTTGTAGTGTATGTTTAACGAGTGCTAACTGGTAAGAGATACAAGATTTCCGAGTGTGAGGGTCTTGATTCTATTACTGCCCAGCACTGGCCCCCTCCATCAAGGGCAGGGACTTTTTGCCATGCTTATCACAGCGCATGGCTCAGAGTAGGCACTTAATACATGTTGATTGATTGATTCTCAGTTGTGATATTTTATGTTTGTTTTTAGCCATCGTCTAAAACAGTTCTTCCTTGTCTTGTGTCCATGGGGTCCATCCTGTGGCAACAGGCATAGCATCTACCAGCGTATTTATAATCAGTTCCATTTTTATAGACATTCCATCTCATAACTCCTGGGAATTTTTTTTTTTTTTTGGTTTTCCTTCATACTTGGAATTCTCTCCTTCTTTTCTGCCTTCTGGCTTCCTTCAAGTTTCAACTTAAAATTCCACCTTCTACAAGAACTCTTTCCTGGTTCAGAAAATGCCTCCGATGGGAGATAATACTTGAGTTGAGTTTTTCTTTTAATTAAAAAAAGACCTTACCTTCTGCCTTAGGATCAATACCAGGCATTGGTTCCAAGGCAGAAGAGCGGTAAGGTCTGGGCAATGAGGGTCAAGTGACTTGCCCAGGGTCACACAGCTAGGAAGTGTCTGAGGCCAGATTTGAACCCAGTGTCTAGGCCTGACTCTCAATCCACCGAGTCACCCAGCTGTCCCCTTGAATTGAGGTTGTTTTTTTTTTAATTTAGAATATTTTCCCATGGTTACATGATTCATGATTTTCCCTCCTCCTTCTCCTTTCCCCTCTCCTGGAGCTGACAAGAATTTCCACTGGGTTATACATGTATCATTGTTTAAAACCTATTTCCATGTTATTTGCATGTGCAATAGAATGATCTTTTAACATCAAAGCCCTAATCTTTTAACATCTTTTAACATCAAAGCCCTAATTATATCCCTATCAAATTATGTGATCAATCCTATGTTTTTCTTCTGCATTTCTGTTCCCACGGTTCTTTCTCCTATTAAGTTGAATTTTAAAAGATGTCAAGGATTCTAAGAGATGGAAGTTAGGAAGGCTAAAATTCAAGGCATGGTGGCCCAGGAGGGACACAGAAAAATGAACAGCATGTGTGAGGAACAGCAGATAAACCAGCTGAGCAACAGAGTATGTGGAGAGGAATAAAGTAGTAAAGGAGTGAGGATGTAGAAAGGTACCCGATTCTGAAGGGCCAAGTCTACTCTGCCCTGTTTAAAAAAAGGGCTGGGTTAGGATTTGGACTTGACTGATAACCTCTAATGTCTTTCACAACTCCTTTTTGATAATCTATTGTTTTGGACTTCTATGCCAAGATCCTCTATCATTTCTATAAATGAGTTCTATATGATGGTGCCTCTTTCTCAGTTGGACATTTTATTTATTGAAAGAGGCAAAATCGGTTAACAACTATGTGAGAAACACTGAGAGAAGCAGTCCCTCTGAAAAAAGTATTGTAAGAGAAACACAGATTATTCTAAAAGGACCTGAGAGAAATCAGCCTTCAGAAAAATGACTTGCTGACTGAAAAAGATAGCCAGAATGCCTTGTTTCCTAGCAGCTAATTTTTATAGGACTATTAGGAGGACTTGGAGGATGAGAGCTGGAAAACCCTGAATACTGTATCTTTTTTGTGATTCTGGAACAATTATATATTGCCTATTTATGTCATGCATGGCAGAAATGTGAATTTTGATTTCTGACCTTAAGATAGACTTCACTTTGTGTCGCCACACAAGGAAACCATGTTTTAAGGCAGGTGAAAGTTGATAATCAAAGAAGCAGAACTGAAAACAAGCAGGAAAGAAAAAAAAGAAGTTGATAAAGGAGACTGAAAAAGCAGAAGAGAAAAGGAACCAAAACTGTCCCCTGATGCTTGAAGAGAGCTCAGTTGAACCTAGTTGAATGGATGGCTCCAAGAAAATCAACTAAGAGTTGAGAGAAGAGTTTCAAATCTTCATTGATTTCTCTATTGAACTGATTAGATCCCATCTCTCCTAAAATTTGCATCTCCTGTGAGGAACAGAGCTGATTATGAGAAATGTCTTATTGCTGGGAGTTGATTAAAGGAGATGCATTGCATCCGAGAGCTGATTGGAAAAAAAAAAAAGAATCCTATACTACTGAGCAAAAGTATTTGGGTGAAAGGAAATACTTGTCTGCCTTGTCCTTTATGGTCATGTAGGGCTTGAGAGGGAAAGCCCCTCAAAGCCCAGTTAAGAGAGCAGAACCAAATGGTTCTATAGGTCCTAGGCTAAGGGAAACTGCTTTTGTTTAAAAGAGTATAAAATTGCTCAACCAAGGGGAAGTTCAAATAGCCACCAAAGCAGAGGATCCAGCAAGTGCCGTTTAATGCATGCTCTTTTTTTAATTTTTATTTTGAATATTTTCCCATATATACATATTTCATGTTCTTTCCCTCCCCCCAACCCCCCCAACCTCCCTTAGCCAATGCACAATTCCACTGGGGTTTACATGTATCATTGATTAAGCCCTAATTCCATATTATTGATAGTAATGCATACTCTAAAGAGACCACTGACCTCAAGGTCTGCAGATCAGAGTCATAATGTATCCCAGCCAATGGGTTTCCTTTATCATGTGTCACCTATCTAAAGTTTTATGTTTGTTTCCACTCTTCCCCATGGACATTGTATGCACTATTGGGATCATATGACCCCAGTTTATGGGAGAATTGTTGTAATTATTTTCATTTTATATTCTTTGGATAAATGTTTCATAATTAAGAGTTAATGGTATGGGCAGTTAGGTGGCTCAGTGGATAAAGAGCCAGGCCTGAAGATGGGAAGTTCTGGGTTCAAATCTGGTCTCAGACACTTCCTAGCTGTGTGACCCTGGACAAGTCACTTCACCCCCATTGCCTAGCCCTTACTGCTCTTCTACCTTGGAACCAACACACAGTATTGATTCTAAGGTGGAAAGTAAGAGTTTGAAAGAAAAAAGTTAATGGTGCCAACTTGACTGTTTTCTGCAATGGGAAGCATACCAGTAGAGGCTCAGCTACTACAGTGGTGAGGAGAAGCCATTGAACTCACCCCAAGATTGCCTTTAGGACCCTTAGAATGAGTTTTGGCTATTTGGCCGGACCCTGTAGGAACGATGGTCCGCTTTTCCCCCAACCTGCCAGTGTAGGTTCAGATGGGGCGGCAGAGTGAGTCTAGGGAGGAAAATGCCTTGCCGCGCCCTGCCGCAGAAGTATGACGAAAGAATAATAATTTCTTTCAGTTGTTGTTCATCCTTTTACCTGGAGCGTGAGCCTCGGGACGAATTGTCTCATCCGTAGGAGAGGTTCAGGAGCAGATTGACTCCAAGATTACAAAATTTTGAGCCTCAGTAATTGATGTTTATATTAAATGTTGCCTTCTTGGTCTCCTTTGATCTTTACAGCCACCCTGGGAAGTAATTGTGACGCATATTATTATCTTGATTTTACAGATAAGGAAACAAAGTCAGAGAGAGATACAGAGACTTGCCTAGGATAAATGGCATGGATGAGATTCAAACTCAGGTCAACCTCAGGCCAAGTCCATTATGCCATCCGTGTTTACAAACCATCTACTGGTTCGTAGAGGTGCCGTGCCTTGTGTCAGTGAAAGGTGAAGCCACAAGAGTCAAACCACAAATTCTTGAAATATTAAATAATATCCATGCTTCTATCATGACCATCACTGAGCCCTGATAGTCAACTCAGCAAGCATTTGTCAAGGGTCTTTTATACCTGAGGGGCTGTACGTGGTAAAGAAAAAAGGCAAAAAAAGAAAAAGAAAGGCAAGACAAGACAAGACAAGGAAAGGAAAGGAAAGGAAAGGAAAGGGAAGGGAAGGGAAGGGAAGGGAAGAGGAGAGGAGAGGAGGAGAGGGAAGAAGAGGGAAGGGGAGGAAAGGGGAAGGCAGGGGAATTAATGGAAGGGGAGAGAAGAGGAGAAGAGGGAAGGGAAAGGGAGGGGAGGGAAGGGAAGACAGGTGGCAAAATGTGGAAAATGGAGGCTCTACATAAATATATCTCATGGGAGAAAGTCTCAGAGCAGCCCCATGGCCACCAGGGAGCCAACCATATGGTCCTTCTTGTGAAAACCCATAATCCTTGCCACTTTTGTTCTAGGGATTGGCTTACTGTATGTAACCTTAGGCAGAGATGACCAAAATTTAAGATTAAGTATGATTTAGGAGCCATCAGAAAATCCACTTACAAATCCATAGACTTTATGACAGTTCTTTATTCATATTAAGATAGAATTCAGGGGCAGCTAGGTGGTCAGTGGATAGAGAGCAAGATCTAGAGATGGGAGATCCTGGATTCAAATCTGGCCTACGGCACTTTTTAGCTGTGTGACCCTGGGCAAGTCACTTAACCCCTACTGCCTAGTCCTTACCACTCTTCTGCCTTGGCACTGATATCGATTCTAAAACAGAAGGTAAGACTTTTTCAAAAAAGATAGAATTCAGAACTGCTTAAATTAACTCATGAAAATTAGCTGAGTTAAGGGTACAGTTATCAGAGTCATCTAGTCTTCAAGTTAACCAGCCAATCTAAAAATTAACAAAATTCACATCTTCTCTATTGAAAGCCATTCTCAAATTTCAAACCCTAAGGATTATATTTGTCAAAGTATCTGAATTTCAGATATTGTCCATGGCATAAAAAGCATTCATGAAAAGGAAATATAAAAAATTATTTTGGTAAAAAATATATCCATGTCAAAATGAGAAAAATAAATAGTTTTTAGTTATAGCATTATTTATAAAACAGGTATTTCAATTGATGTCCCCCCAAAATATCAGTCCTTTGAGATATTCTTACATTCTAAACATTTTGGGGTCATTTGCCCAATGAAATAAATACCCAAACTCTTAAAATTAGATTCCATCTTTGATGTTTAAAGGGTTTTTTAATTATATATACTTGCAAGCAGCAGCATGGGATGGTAGATAGAACATACAATTTTGATTAAGAAAAACATTAGCCTGACCTCATTTACTAGCTGTGTGACCATTGGCAAATCACTTAAACTCTGTGAACTGAAGTTTTTCACCTACAGAGTAAGATAAATGGAACTTTTTCTATTGGTTTCATATGGTTGTTTTTAGAACTATAATGTTTGAGAAAGTTTTGTAAAATCTAAAATTCTATCAATAGTTCTCAACTTGGGGGTCTCTGATCATGATTTTTTTTTAACCTTTCAGTAAGTGTTTTTCAATACAATTGGTTTCCTTTATTGTTCTACGTATGTTTATGTTTTGTTTTTTAGTTGTGTTTGACTCTTCCTGACTCCATTTGGGTGTTCTTTGACAAAGATACTGGAATGGTTTGCCATTTCTTTCTCCAGTTCATTTTACATATGAGGAACTAAGGGAAACAGTTAGATGACTTGCCCAGAGTCACACAGCTAGTTATTAAAAGCATGATTCTAAAGAGTCCATGAGCCTTACAAAGGATCCGTGATACATAAAAAAAGGTTAAGTACCTCTTCTCTATCCATATGCTCAGTTATTTTTTTGCTCACATAAACAAGTCATTAAAGAGAGCCATCATTATTCCTTACCCTCGCATAAGTAATTAATACAAATCACATCCTTTGGTAACCTCATGGGTTATAGATTTGATTTCTACTCTTTGTTTTCTCTCACTTAATTGGATCAGTAAAAACAATTTAAAACATGCTCTGTCAGTTATTGTCAAAGTACTAGAGAAAGGACCCCCTCCCTGCCCATGATCATTCCATTTACAATTCCCATTTTCATCCTGTAGCAATGAAAAATTCCACCCTACATGCATGCTGAATGCTTGCTTGTCTAGACAAACTTCTCCTCTCTGGAAGATTTACTTCCCTAAGTAAATAATTTAGATACTGGAAGCTTGCAGAGTTACCCATCTTGCCAGCTTGTGAAGATACAGAAATACTTTGCTTACTTTTCCCGCAGAGCTCATCCTGCCTCTCTCTTAGTTCTGGCCTTCAATAGACTTTGTAGTTTTCGGACCACCGTCTGGACTGCCTTGTGTGTGAGCTAGCATGCCTTCAAATAAATATTCCTATCTCAAAGCAACGCCTTCAAAAACATGACTCAGAGCCTTGGAGCCCTTTCATAATCTGGTCCCACCCTTCGAATTGTTGAAGTTTTCAAAGGAAAGGAAAGAAAAGAAAACCAACAAAGATGTGATGCCTCTAAGGAAGCTGAGACTTAGTCAAATAATAATGAAGAGTGATGAAAATATCCTTTTTTTACCTTTGTAGCGACATGAAGCCAAAAGAGTTCAGACCACACCCTAAGAATTCAAATCCTGGCATTTTCATCAACAGAGTCTGTTTTTTTTTTAAAGGTATCATGTTGAGAATCATTTCCTCTCTTGTTCTGCTCTACTCATTCACCTCAGCACCCCCATGACTGTAACCCATGGATCTCCTCAATCCACTCCCAAATAGGAAAGAGGGATTATGTAAGGGAAACCTTGCTAATAGAGGAAATTTATTAAACTGGAAAAAAAGGAGCTGTCATCTTCAAGATGTATCTGCTGTGTCCAATGATGTGGGAACAATGCAGATTTCTTTAGACACTGTCTTCTGGACATGTCTTCAGAATTCCCCAAGCCAACTCCTCCATTCTGGTTTGGGATGAGTTTATTTCCCAAATTACTTTCTGGAAAGGGGGAAATGGGGTCGAAACTATACCTATTCAGGACTGTGTACTGGTTGATATTGTTCTTCCTGCAATTTTATAAACCATTTCTGCCCTGATGAAACATTTGACCCTTTCAATACTACTCTTTGCCTATCATTTTTTTTTTTGCCAAATTATTGTAATGGCCACTATCTGATGGTCTCCAAGTCATCCTTCTTCCTAATTACTAATAATAGCTAACATTTATATAGCACTTACTATATGCCAAATAAGTGCTTTACAATTACTATCTCATTTGATCCTCATAATAACCCTGGGAGATAGATATTATCATCACCATTTTACATGTGAGGACTTCCCAGGGTCACAGTGTAAATGTCTGGGGGTAGATAGGAACTCAGGTCTTGCTGAGTCTAGGCTGATGTTCTATTCCCCATACTGCCCAGCTGCTTTCAGTTCCATTGGGGTTGGAGAAATAGTTAATGAGAATGCCAGTCATATATTATGGGGGCTTATCTGAAATTTATATCCTTTTGGAGGTGTCTAGTTCAGGCAGTTAAGTAGACAGTAGATAAAGGAAGACTTCTTTTCCTGAGTTCAAATCTGAGCTCAGACACTTACTAGCTATGTGATCCTGGGCAAGTCACTTAAATTTGTTTGCTTCCATTTCCTCATCTGTAAGTGAACTGGAAAAGGAAATGGCAATCCATCATAATATTTTTGCCAAGAAAATCCCAAATGGGGTCATGAAGAGCTGGGCACAACTGAAAACAACTGAACAATAACAATACCTCAAGCCACCTCCATGTTGTTGCTGCAATCCACTGGTGTATTTGTGTGTGTGTGTGTGTGTGTGTGTGTGTGTGTGTGTGTGTGT
>NW_025396286.1:0-1585 GCF_016433145.1 Gracilinanus agilis | reverse complement strand
TCACTCAAGGGTCAGCGGGAGATAGTGGATCTCTGGAGGAAATGAAGGCGCGGACTTAGATCCCCGGCTCTGGGTTCAGGGCACGGCTCTGCCACGGACTCGGGGAGCCCTGGTCCTGCCAGCTGACTGTAGAGAAGTGTGGTGGGAGGGATGGAGCCAGCTTCAAGGCCAGGGAGGAAATCCGGGAAAGAGGCCGGTGGTCAGACTCTCAGCTACAAGAATGCACTGCAGTAAAGGCACAAAATGTGGGGAAGAAGCAGATAAACTCGAGATTCCAACTCAAAGTGGGAAATGGCCCTCTGAGGAGTCCCTGATCCTTGGGGAGGAGACCCATGACTGGAGTGTGGGAGTCAGTGAGTGAGCTGGAAGTCAAAGGAACGGTATAGGTTCGAGACCAAAACCAAAGAGTAGCCTTGAGGATTGAGACACAGGGATGAGAAGAGCTGGGGATCTC
This sequence comes from Gracilinanus agilis, assembly GCF_016433145.1. Classification (NCBI taxonomy): domain Eukaryota; kingdom Metazoa; phylum Chordata; class Mammalia; order Didelphimorphia; family Didelphidae; genus Gracilinanus; species Gracilinanus agilis. The sequence goes on along the minus strand of NW_025396286.1, from coordinate 1,131 downwards.
TGGGGATCAGGGAAGAACAGATCTCTGCTTTGGATCATCAGCCCTCCCCTCTGCCAAGGATGAGCAGCAGAGTGCGTTTTCTCCATCCTTTTCTGTTGGGGTGATGGGGCTCAGTTTTGTTTTGTTTTTCTTTCCATTCACATTCTCGTGCTCATCATCCCTTCAGTGTTCTCGATTGTGCTGCTTTACATCATCAATTAGCCTTTTTACTGTTTCTCTGCATTCTCTAGATTTCTCATTTCAGAAAGCACAGTAATATTCCATGATATTCACGCACCACAGTTTGTTTGACCATTTATTTCCCCACTGATGAGCCATCTCCTTTGTTCCCAGCTCTTTGCTACCCCAGGGAAGGTTGCTATGAATATTTTGGCACATCTTGGACCTCTCTTTAAAAAAAATGACGACTTTCCATCTCTGCCCTGTTGTGAGGAAGATAAGATTAGTTATTGATTAGGTATTAAGTACATAGCAGGAAGGAGCTGGAGCTGGGAATTCCAGGATGGAATGAGGGAGCAGGAAGAGGTGACTTGTGCCTGAGAGTGGACTGCATTAGTGGTGAGCAAAACCTATTGCCAGCCTGGGAGATCTCAGAGCAAAGGACACCCTGTTTCCTGATTTCCCCTGGGATCCTGTGTGGTGGCATCCTGCAAAGAGAGAAGATCTACCGTGCAGTTCCAAAGGGAGAGAAGTTTGAGATCCTGGTGGACAGCGTTTTCAAGCTAACCCTTCCTATTTGGTTCCTGAGACCACCTTGGCTCTTGGCATCCAGAGATCATCAGTGGATTGCAGTGAGAAATCCCAAAGCCGCAAAGGCCCCAGCTGAGCTGCTCAAGCCTGGCGTGTTCCAGGTCTGAGGCAGAAACCCAGAGACTCCACTGCTACTTGGGCCCCATCAGTTTAGATTACTAAGTTAGTGTAGAAATAAGTCTTCCCTTTCCCTGTGGGTTATGTCATTAGATTTAAGGTTTTAGAGTAGATATTCCTATCCTACCTTTTAGTTGTTCATAATTAAACCCAGTTATATCCTGTTACCTTGTCTGTTGGATTCAAAGCCTCTGGCCCAGGGTGACAATTGGCTAACTGTCCTTTGTCAGTTAGGAGCAGCTTGGCTGTTCTGGTCCCCATGTC
>NW_025396285.1:0-4040 GCF_016433145.1 Gracilinanus agilis | reverse complement strand
ACACACACACACACACACACACACACACACACATATCCTTCTATATTAATTTTTTATTCATTACAGGGCTAGGCAATGGGGGTTAAGTGACTTGCCCAGGGTCACCCAGCTGGGAAGTGTCTGAGGCCAGACTTGAACCTGGGACCTCCTCTCTCTAGACCTGGCTCTCAAACCACTGAGCCATCCAGCTGCCCCCCCACCTCCTGCTCTTGATTCTTGCCTCCAACCCTTTGACAGCTTCCTCCCTCCATGTTTCCTCTCCTTATACATACCCATTGCTCCCTTCCTCCCTGCTGCTCTCACTTCCCCAGGTCAGCAGGCTCATTCTCATGGTGTAAAAATCACTTTACTTAGAGGTCTGAGGAATAGCCCACTCACAGAGAGGAATAACTGTTGCTCTAGACATGAGGAAGCTTTTAGGGCAGGGCTCAGCAACGTATGGCTCTTGAGCCATATTTGGCTCTTTCTGCAGAAGCCATAAAGTCAATTTTTTTCAGGCACTGTTACAGGAGGGCACATTGTGAGCACTGACAGACGCACCGTGGCACAGTAACTAACAGTTCACGCATGACATCGTGCGTCACATGATACGTCAATGTCATGACGTCACGCAACACGTACCTTTCAGTACTGCGACTATCTTCTAAGATAGAAGCTCCCTCACTGATATTGCCATGCAAGACGAAGCCTGGTCTTTAGTCCGGCTTGGTAGGTGTGCTGTGTGTTCCTCCTTCTGCCCTCCTTTTACAATTTCCACACCCGTTACTGATATCTTGGGGTTCTGTATAGTGATTGATCACTTTTGTCTGCATTCTCTACCCCTCTGCCTCTGATTCACATGGCTTTAGCTCAGTGCAGTTATACATTTACAATCCTGTCTCACTTTTTTTACCTATTCTGCTTCTACATTTATTTTTCAAAGAGGACATTGCCTTGTTTGTTACCCCTCTGCCTCTGATTCACATGGCTTTAGCTCAGTGTATTTATACATTTACAATCCTTCCCTGGAACTGTCTCACTTGTTTTACCTGTTCTGCTGCTATATTGATTTTTCAGTGAGGACACTGCCTTGTTTGTTACCTCTATTCATGGGGTCTGCACTCCCTATTTGTGGGATTGTTATTGTTTTTAACTTTTCTACCTGCTCTTAAAGGGGAACCATAGTCAGAGTACATCTTCACATATGCTTCATTAGTGAGAAGCATTTCTCCCCAGCAGTTGTTTCATTTGATACAGAATGACTGAGTAGGCAGCACCGATAAAAATGTGGCGTTTATGGCTCTCACGGCTAAAAAGGTTGCAGACCCCTGAGTTAGAGAAAGGGGTAGAGGGCAGAAAAAGGAGAGAGAGGGGATTTCCCCCAAATTAAAACCTCCCAGCACAGACAAAACAGAACATAGACTCATCACACATAGATGACATACAGAAAACATAAATGTACAAGACCAACATAAAACATTAAGTCTCGTCAAGGTCTTGGATTGCTGGAATCTTTAAAGTAATATAAGCTGGTATATTGTAAAAGGGGTTAATTTTTTTGGAAGAAGTTTGGGCTGACAGTTGACAAATCTCAGTTCAATTTACTTTTCTTGCTCCAACAGACTCTGAAAGCTTCCCAAGTTTACTTCCTGATCAACATAAATACTTTTCTTCTGAGAAACTGAGGACTTTTTCGAGACAGCAGCAGTGGAAAGGGGAAGATTATAGCTGCCCTGTGGTAAGATGAAGGGGGGGGTCTCAAGTATATCTCCTAGTAATTTTTGAAAGTCAGTAAGACTTTTTAAATATTTTGTGGCTATTACTAAATGGAATCTTTCCCCAAAATGTAGAGCAGCCAGCTGCTCCTGGCATGGGGAGGGACTGAAGGTGGTTAAAGAAAGGGTTTTATCATTTTGAATTGTCCATTTCTGAGAGAGAAAAAACTGCCTTATCTGTGAGTGCTTCTGAGTCCCCTTTCTGATTTTAAACACTGATCTCTTAAAGGAGCCTGGTCTAAAGGAACTGTTGGGTGTAGAGAAGATATTTTTATAAGGCTGCAAGCTTACAGAGTCTCCTTTAGGGAACCAAGGACAGACAGTCACAACATGATCTAAAACATTTTGGTAACTCATCAGTACTGGTCTTTTTCCCCTGAGCCAGTCGCATAAATCTTAACACCTGTATAAACATTTTTTCACTCTTTTTAGCTATTCTGCTCCATGTTGTACTCCGCACTATCAATGATGCTACCCCCCAACCCTTCCCTGCACTACAAAAATATGCATTCTGCCAACCAGAACATGGAGGGTCCCTCTCACTTGAATTCCCTGGATGTGCCCTCTGAATCCATGTTGTGAGCACCGCTCTATAGGGGCCATCCTTACAGCACTACTGTGGGTCCAAGACGGGATGAGCAAGATGAATGGGTTCTGGATGTGCAGCATGAGGCCCAGATTACAGCTAGTCTTTGTAGGGCAATGTTACATGAGCTAAAGGATTGGGTCATCTTTTAGCATAAACAGTGGTTAGTAATGATTTACAACCTAAGTACGATGATTTAGTCTACCTCACTGAAGCTTAGAAGAGTTTTTTATAGGATACTAAATCAATATTTTAACATGTAACCATCTAATCCAGATTCTCATAGATTCCCTGCATCAGTAGTTTCTTGGAAGGACATGCAGTCTCTGCAAAGTACAGCAGAGATGGAAAACCTCAGGTTAAGTCATGGGGCTATGTGACTGGTTCTGGCCAGATTATGGCTTTGATTTTACTTGGGTCCACTCTCACTACTGGAGGCTACAGCAGATGGCAAGAGAGAGAAGTAGAGAGATACTGGAAGTAATGGAGAGAAGGACCGAGATAAAGCCAAAGACACAGAGCAAGAAGGGAAAGAGCAACAGAGAGAGGGAGAGAGAAAGAAGGGGTGGGAGAGGGAAAGAGAATCAGAGAGAGAGGTAGAGGGAGAGAAACAGACTTAGAGATGGAGAAAAAGAGAAAGGGAAGGAGGGGAGGAGGGAGAGAAAGAGAAATGGTAGGAATGAGAACTGTAGAGATGGAGAGGAAGAGCGGAGAAGTGAGAGTGGGAGAAAGCAAAGTAGAAAAAAGATGGAAACAGACAGATGGATGGAGAGAAAGAGAACTGGAGAGAGGGACAGAAAGAGAGTGAGAGCAATAGCTGGAGAAAGAGAGAGACAGGCAGAGAGAGAGAAGAGAAATAGAGATATAGAGAGGGATAGAGAAGGAGCATGGGATAGAAAGAGAGAAATGGACAGTATGCATGATAGAGGGAGGAAGATACAAAGGCAGAGAGAAAGAGAGGGAGAGAGATGGGGTAGGAAGAAATAAACAGGGAGGCTGAGACAGATGGAGAGACAAACTGAGAGAGAGATAAGAAGGTGACAGAGGGAGGGAGAGTGAAAGGGGAAGAATAGACATGAAGAGATATAGAGAATGAGGCAAAGACAGAGAGGAGGAAGGACGAGTCAGAAGGGTAGAGAGAGAACGGAGAAAAATGGAAGGAGGAGAGGAAGGTGAAGAAAAGGAGAAAGAGGGAAAAGGGGGGAAATCGAGAGGGAGAAAATGGGAGGGAGAGTCAGAAGGGGAGGGAGATGGAAGAGAGGCAAAAACAAAAGAGAAGAGGGTAGGAAACAAGAAGAGAGGGAAGGAAGGAGAGAAAGGGGGAGAAAATGCAAGAAGGGAGGGGAAAAGGGCAAAGTGGGATAGAGATGTGAGAGGAAAGGGGAAAGTCAGAAGTAGAGCAAAGAGGGAAGGGTAAAGGCAGAGAAAGAAGAGGAAAGAGAAACAGAGACAGACAGACAGTGGGAGAGACATCAAGAGAGAAATGGAAAAACAGAAAGATGGAGAGAGGGGCAGAGAAGGTGAGAAACACAGTGCTAGAGGAAGAGACTGAGATAGGAAAGAATGAGGGAAAGACAGGAAGGGGAGCAGGGAGAAACATTGAGAGGGAAAGAGAGAGGAAGGAGGCAAGATACTATAAATGAATATCTATGGGGGGGAGAGAGGCAGAGAGCAAGTAAGACAGGAGACAAAGGCAAGAA
>NW_025396284.1:0-5389 GCF_016433145.1 Gracilinanus agilis | reverse complement strand
GATGCCAGCCCCCCACTTCCCAGACTGCCGGTTGGAGGGGCTCCCCGCCGAGTCTCCCCCTTTCAGACGAGGACAGCAGGGGGAGGGGGCTCTGCCACGCGGTGGGGTCTTTCTGCTTGGCTACGCGTGTGGGCATCTGCCCTCCCTTGGTGCCCCCTCCTGCTGGAGCACATCTCGGCCCCTCTAGGGCACGCCAGGGGCCTGCCCAGGGAGTGCCAGTGAGTCATTTCTCATCAGAGCTGGGTGTGGGCGCTGATGTTCCGGGCACACTCGGCTCCTCTCCTTCCCCTTGGCCCCGGGCAGCTGATCTAGGCGCCCCCTCCCTTAGACCCACCCCATCAGGCTCCTCTTCCCCGAGGCTCCCGATTGGCCGGACGAAGCTGGCCCTGGAGGCCGGCCCTGGCATTTAAGGGGAGCCGCAGCGGCGGGCAGGGACTTCCTGGCCTGCCCTCCGAGGACCTCGCAGGTATTTCTGATTTCCTCTGAGTTCTGGGGCGACGGCAGTGAGGAGCAGAGGCTGCTCTGGGCGTGGAGGGAAAGTGCAGGGCATTGGGGGGCTGCTGGAAGCAGAGGGGGGGCGGGGGGCCTCGTCCCTCCCTTCCTCTCCCGCCAGTCCCTGGCAGAGACCTCGACGTGCTCAGAGGGCGAGGATGCCGCGGCCACGGCCAGCCGGCCACAGAGCTGGCACGAACCCTCCACACTGTTGGGACACTCGGGGGGGCGCGAGGCCAGGAGAGCCCGAGGGTGGCCGGCCGGATCTGGCCAGAGGCGCCGTCGGGTCTGGCTTGGCTCCGTCCGGCCAGTGGCCCAGTCCCTGGTGCCCGGCCCCGGGGCTCAGGCACAGGTGGACGGGAGGAAGCTGGCGCCGCTGGCTTGCCTGTCCTGGGCCAGGTTTCTGTCCCGGCGGCTGGAGGGGCCGCTCGGCTCTCCGTGCCTGGCCCGTGCTTGGCTCGCCCTGAGAGAATCCTGGAGGGAGACCCAGCCGAGGGGCTCGGGGGGGGGGGCGCGGCGTCCCCCGGGAGGAGATCCATCCAGGGAGCTGACCCCGGAGGCCACCCTCGCAGCGGGCGTCCGGCGGGGCTTTTCCTGGCATTTTTCTCGGCTCCTCAAGAATTCCCTTCGTTTTTCTGCCCCCCCATGAAGATATTCGTGTCCCCCTTACACGGGGCCCCCGTCCTCCACATCCCTTCCCCGAAGTGCTCCCCCTCCCGGAGCTGCCGTTTCCGCAGCGTTCATCCTGGAGGGACCTTCCAAAGGGTGGGGCTTCCTGTGGAGGAAGGGAGCTGCCCGCTGGCCGTCTCCAGGCCTAGGGTGGGCGGCCCTGCGCTGGGCGGCCTCCCAGGTCCCTTCCCTGGCGGCGTCCCCCAATGGATGGCGTTGAGGGGCTCCTCCTTGGCCGGGCGAGGAGAGGCCGCGATGGGCTGGCCAGGCTGCTTCCTGGGCCCGTGGGCTCGGCCCTCCGAGGGACCTCCCATGTCTTCGTGTGCCGGGGACGGGCCCAAGAGTTGTCCCCGCGTGGGCCGGGGGTGCCCAAGCTCTGACCGCTCCTGCAGCTGTCTGAGCGGCCCCGGGCTAGAGGCTGTGGGGTCCGAGCAGGGCCAGCCTCCCTAGAGCCGGAGGGCCCCTTGGCCAGAGGGCCGGCTCCTGGGGGGGGGGGATGGCTCTGGTCCTGGAGAAGCCGAGGCCCCCAGCATTTGGGGGCCCCTTCCTGGAAGGGCCCTGACAAGGAGAAGGCGGGAGCTATGGGAGGTGTCGGAGCAGGCCTGGAACGCCTCTCCCGCTGCACAGTTAACTTCCACTTCTGGGCTCCCTGGACTGCAGGTTCAGAACGGGAAGCACCGAGAGGCCATGAAGCCCAGCCGAGAGATTGCGAAGTCCAGCCAACAGATCGCAAAGTCCAGCCAACAGGCCGTGAAGGCCACCCGAGTGACCGCGGAGTACACCCGCGAGACCCCAAAAGGCACCCGAGAGACCTGGAGGGTCACCCGAGAGACCGTGGAGTTCGCCCAAGGGGCCACGAAGTCTAGCCGAGGGACCGCAAAGGCCATCAAGAAGTCATGAAAGGACGCCGAAGCCCCAAAGAGGCCAAGTTCAAGGACAGAGAGCTGGTTGGGATGGGAGGTAAGATTCGAACCCAGGGCTTCCCGGTCTGCTGCAGCACATGGTCAGTCTCGCTCAATGGGAGCCGCCCTCATGGAGCTGGTGGGCCCGGGCGGTGGGGATGCTGGAAGGACGGGCAGAATTCACATCTGTGTCCTGGAGTCCAACCCTAGTCTCGGACCGTTTGGCCTCCCAGAGCAGAAGGGACGAGGGCCCGATTCAAGGGGTGCCGCGGCTCCTGTGGATGCTGGGGAGCCCCTTCCCTTCTGTTCCCGCGAGGCCCATCCGAAGCCCAGGGCCGCCCGCACTCCTCTCCTCTCGGCCAGCCCGCCTCCGCGCAGCGCCGCTTTGCCTGCCTCAGCGAGAGCCTGGCCCTGGGCTGCCTCTTCCTCGGACCCTCCGGCACCCACAAAGGGCCGGCCCAAGCCTGAGGCAGGGGGGCCGGCGGGCCGGGGGGGGGGCCTCCCCTCCGCGAGCCTCTGTCGCTGGGTCTGGCCGTAGAACTCGGGCTCTGGTTCTGATCCGGGCCCTCGGGCCCATCCCACGCGAGAGCACAAGAGAAGGTCCGGCACCCGCTAAGACGGGCCTCCGGCGTCGCCCTGCTGCGCAGGAATCCTCGGGTGGCCTCGGCGTGGCTGCGGCCATGACCGGCCCTTTCGGCCCGCGCTCAGGAGCTCGGAGAAGGGAGGCCGAGCTCGCCTCCTCCAGGCTGCCAGCGCGTCTCCCTCCCCGAAGGCCCGGCCAGCCGGTTCCGGCTGGGAGGGGAGGTTGGCCGGGGCTGGCCGTGCCGCGGAGGCCGGGCCTGGAGCTTTGCCCAGGTTGCCGTAGCAGGGCCTGCGGGCCGCGGACAACCAGGGGACCGGCAGACGCCCACCAGACGCCCCTTCTGCAGGCCCGTGCGGGGGCCGGAGGCCCAAAGAGGAGGCGGGCCTGGCCTCCGGCTTTCCCTCTGTTCGAGGAAGCCGGACGCTCCCCGGGAGCTCGGAAATGGCTCTCCAAGTCCAGCTGTGGCACCGCGGCAGGGCCGGACATCCTCGGAGGGCGAGCTCGGCTCGGCGCGGCCCCCTCGGCACGTGCCCAAAGCCGTATCTGGGCAGCCCCGTCCCAGCCTCCCAACGAGGGCGCCGAGGACACGGCTCTTGGGGAGGAGGGGCGGCGGGGAATCGTCTCAGCCGTGTTCTTTTTCTCCAAACAGGGATGCCGCCGCCGTATATCCAGATCTGCCCTCCCCATCCCTCCGCGGGGCCAGCCGTGCCACCGAACCCCCCGGCAGGCTGTCCTGGCTCTGGGCCTTACCCGCCAAATGTTAATGCTGGCGGTGCCCCTGGGCACGGCGGGCACCCGCCCCATAGCCGCCCCCCCCATGGCCACCCGCCCCCCCGTGCTCCAGGAATGACCCCGGGAGGACCCTACTGCGTGCCCGCACCGCCTGGCTGCCAGCCTCCTCCAGGGCACCATCCTGGGCATCGCAGGCACCACAAACACGGTCCTGGACACCCCTGCCGCCAGGTGAGCGTCCAGCCTGAGCCAGATGGAGCCGGTGTCCTCGGGAGGGAGCAGCAAATGGGGAGGCCGCCGGCCTCGCTGGCCGGGAGACTCCCCTCTCCGTGGCACCGAGATCTCTTGGGCCCCTGCCGAAGAGGGGCGGCAGCGGGGCAAGGCTCGGCCCTCCGGTTCGCAGAAACAGGCTTGGGGAGGGCCAAGAAAAGCCATTTAGCCGAAGGGCCGAGTAGCCACACGTGTCTGAAACGGGCCTTAATGGGCATCTCCCGGGGCTGAGCCGAGGACCTGGCCAGGGCCCGGCGAGAAGGCTGACGGTTAGGCCAGAGAGGCCTCCTCAGCAAGAGCACGTGGCCCCGTGGGAAACCCGGAGCCGAGTCTCAGCCCCTGACCCATTGTCCATCCAGAGCTTGTGCTCCACTAGGAAAGCCACTAAGACCCCAGAGTCCTCTTTGTGCCACGAGAAGCGTGAGTGCAGGGCGAGTCCTCAGGTTCCATTTGGCTTCGGTTGACTTGGATTGGTCTGAGAACATGAGACGTCAGAGATTCAGTGACCTAGGAAGGGCCTGGGTTCGAGGCCCGGCCCTAGCCTGGTGGAGCTCCTGGGCCCTCCCCCCCCCAATGCCTCACCTTCCTCATCATTAAAAGCTGGGCGTGGCGCTAGATGCCCGCTGCTGCCCTCAAGGAGCCACGGACCAGAGGCCGGCCACGTCGGCCTCTTGCCGAAGCCCGGGTCAGGTCCGCAGTCGCAGCCCTCCCCAGCCCACTTGGGTTCTCGATTCTGGCTTCCCCGGAGCTCCTGTGAGTGGCGAGCCCGGACGAGAGATGGGGAAGCCCGCCGAGGAGCAGGCTGGGCTCCGTCCCGACGGCTCCTGAGACTCCTCTCTCTGCAGGGCCGTCGCGGTTCCTGTAGCTCGGGCTCCGATTCTGCCTGAGGAGTGCCAGCCGGCCTGGGGCCTGGGGCCTGGGGAAGCGGCCCACGGCCCAGCCACCCTCCCCGCGGCCACGGTCCGCTCCTGCTCGTCCTGCTGCCCCCCGAGGGTTCCGTGTCTGCCCTGAAATTAAAAGCTCCTCCGGGAGGCCTGCTTCACTGCCGTCTGGGTCTTTTTCTTCTCGTGCCACCCTCGAGTCCGAGAGCGTCCTGCCCCCGGGGACGTCCTCAGGGATCTGCTCAGCCCCTTGACTCCCGCCGGAGCCACGAGCCCCCACAGGGTGCTTCCACTGGAGCCTCCTGGGCAAGGCCACGATTGCAGAAGGGAGTCCGAGCGCCTAGTGAGGCTGCCCGGGGAGGCCATTCCCCACGTTTGGTCCCGCTCCCAGCCCCAGGCAGGCGTCCTCTGGCCCTCCCTTCCCTTGGTCTACCTGCCTCCCCCACCCCCAATCCCTCCCCGCCTCAGTTTCCCCTCTTCTCCTTTTTCCCATTCATGCTCCCTTCTTTTTCTTCCTTATCCTTCGCACCTTCGCTCCTTCTCTTCTTTAGTGCCAGCCCCGGGGCCATGGCGAGGGCAGAAGGCTCTCCAGACGACACCTCCTCTTCCCTGGCTGCCATGATCTTTCCCCGTAGGTCCCGCACCCGCTATTTCTTCAGGGTCCCCCCGGTGACCGCTAGAGCCATGTGGCGGGGGCCCCTCGCCCCTCCAGGTGGCCACACTCACTCCCCAGGGATGCACATGGAAAGAGGGGAGGGGAGGGCCGACTATTCCCAGACAGGCTGCCCTGGCATGAGGGGAGAAGACAAAAAGTCACTCAAGGGTCAGCGGGAGATAGTGGATCTCTGGAGGAAATGAAG
>NW_025396283.1:0-3601 GCF_016433145.1 Gracilinanus agilis | reverse complement strand
GTCTTCTCTCTGCTCCCAGCATGGAGGAGAGGCAGATGAGACGTCTGGGGATGCGAGGACTAAAGGAAGGGCACCAGGCAGCTCTCCCAGCAAGCAGGGACCTCGGAGAGAAGGCAGTGCCTGCGCCCTGAGGGCCGTGGCACCATCTTGTTGAGAAACATGGACTTGGATTTGGATTCCAAAGGGGCCACATGTAGGAATATGGAGGACCAGGGCAGAGCAGGACAGAAAGGCACAAAGACCCCCTTGGTGTAGACCTTGGCAAAGAGACTGGCTTGGCTGGAGCCAAGTGTGGGAAGGCAGAGCGTTGGGGACCTAAATGTCATATGAAGGAATAACCAGGAGCCCAGTGCCCCCAAATCACTGTATGGGGGTGGGAGGCAGGGAATAAGGGGTTAAGACAACTGGAAACATGTGTTAGATTAAAATGAATAACTCCAGGGACGTATTCCCATAGAGGTGATTATTAATCCCTTGAAATAGATAAAGCAGATAGGCAGAGATTTAAAGTCTCTTTTCTACTCTAAGTCTGACCAGAGGAGGGGGCATCTGAGAGATACTACAGAGATGAGATCAAAGATGCAAAAAGTGAAATCAGCAAGAGATGGTAGGAAGGTGAAACTGAAGAGAGATGTTATAAAGGTGAAATTGAAATGGCAAGTGATGGCACAAAGGTGAAATGGACAAGACACGGGCAGAGGTGAAATGGACAAGGCAGGGTTGTAGAGGTGAAATTGAGGAGAGAGCTTATAAAGGTGAAATGAGGAAATGGCACAAAGATGAAACATACATGCTGCTCAGGTGAAATCCAGAGATGTTTTAGAGATGAAACTGACAGGCCTTGCAACCATCTCGAATATGAGGGGGCCAGTGAGGGATTGTGAGGCATCCAGGATGACTCCTAGGTTGGGAGCCTGAGGAAACGGGGAGGATTTAAGGGGAAAGATCGTGAGCTGTGGGACAGAGAAGAAGAAGGGGCAGGGAGACAGAGTCACAGGAAGGTGATACTCGCAGAACTGGATCATCTCAGGCCTGGGAAGGGACCTTAAGGACAAACTAGTATGTGCACTCTGAGGGGCATTTCCAGCTCGCCTGGTATTGGATCCCCCGCTAAGAGACAAGCCAGAGCTCTGGAGCTGGAACCAGAAGAACTAAGCTGGAATCTCCCCTGTGCTGTGTATTGCCTGGGTGACCTCAGGCAAGTCCTCTCTGAGCCTGAGTTTTCTCATCTGTACATTGAGCTCTGAGCGTCCATCCAGCTCTCATTCTGTGGGTGATTTCCCTGTTTGGCCTCTTAAACCCTGTCACTGAGGGGTCTGGAAGGAGCCATCCTTTGTCCCTGTGCCTGGGAGAGTACTCGGGTCCCAAAGCGGGGAGGGAAAGGACGGGGTAAGCGGAGGTATTCGCCCATCCTCTGGTTTCTGGAAGCATTTCCTAAGGTTTGATCCCTGATGGACACACACTCCCCCCAGGCACGCCTCCTCTGACCTGGTACATTCTGTCCCCACAGCTCAAGAAGGCCGAGTGGGCTCCTGATTTTGGTCCCAGCACCTTCGTGCCCACCTGGGGGGCCACAGTGACAGGGGCCCGGAAGTTCCTCATTGCGTTCAACATCAACCTCATCTGCACCAAGGAGCAGGCCCATCGGATTGCCCTGAACCTCCGGGAGCAGGGACGGGGGAAGGAGCAGGTGAGGGGCTTCCTGGGGGTCCTCAGTGGAGCTTCCCTCTAGCAGAATCCCGAGTCTCATCCAGGCTCTGCTGTGGGCTCCCTCTGTGACCGCTGGCCGGGCAGCCTCTCCTTTCTGGGTCTCGGTTTCCGTTAAGAGTAAAATGAGGGGCCGGACGAGAGGACCTTTTCCCTAGGTCTGTGGGCCAGTAGGGAGCAGACGGAGACCCAGGGGGCATCGGGGAGGGCACAGGGAGCCGCGGGGGACCCGAATCCACAGTTGTGCGGCTCATCTTCGGCCCCACTTGCCAGTCGCCCGCCTTCGTCCCCTTTGCCTCAAGGTCCGGGCTCAGGGGGCTCACCGGGCTCACCACGCCATCTTCCTCTGACTGCTTTTCTAACGTTTACATCTCCTGAGTCCGGTCCAGCCCGGCACGGCCAGTCTGGGGTCAGTGGCCAGAACGACATTTCTTTTCCTGCGTCTTTGAGCCCGTGTCCTCGGCAGCGAAGCCTCTCTCTGGCGGGGGCCCCCGGCCTTCCTTAGCGGGGATTTGGCGCCCCCCTGGATTCTCTCTGGGGCCCTGAGCTTCTCCTCCTTCAGTGGGCTCGTGCCTTCCTCCGTCCTGCCCGTGCTGTAGGGCTCCTTGTAAAGGGCAGGGTTGGGCGCCCGATCGGTGCCTCAGGAAAGGAGAGGCGGCAGAGCCTCGTGCTCTGACCCGTGCGGCGTCCCGGGCTCGGCGGGAGGAGCGGCAGACGTGGCTCCGGGCACGGCTGGGCTCGCCAGGACGGGGGGAGGGGCCTGCCTGGAGTGTGTGAAGCTCGTTTCCTTTGTAGCCCGGGAGGCTGAGGAAGGTCCAGAACAGCACCAGGTGGGGAAGTGGTTTGGGATCTGGTGGACAGCATGGCAAGCTCACTCTCCCTACCTGGGACCTTGGATCACCTGGTGGAGTTGCCTCTTGGCATCCTGTGACCATCCTTGGATTTACCGTGAGACCCCAATTGAAAGCCATCCTCAGGCCTTTTAGCCGAGCTGACCAAACCTGGCTGGAACCAGGTTTGGAGCTTTCCCTGAGACTTCAGTGCTGCTCGCTTTGGGCCCTGCCTGGCTTCGGTCAATAGAATAGTGTAGATAAGTCCTTCCCTGCCCCTGTGGTTTGCCCTTAGGTTGCAAATAGAGAATCCCTTATTTCCATCCATCATTGTTTCCCTCAATTAAACTGTTATAAACTTTTACCTTTGCCTTCTGGTTCCATAGGTCCTGGCCCAGGTGGGCAGAGTGACCTTTGGCCTAACCGCCATTCCTGACAGTTAACAGCTTGGCAGTAAAGCCTGGTCTCCCTATCCTGGTTGGTCCTGTCTCTCCTTCAACCCAGAGTGAACCCACAAGCCATTTAGATTACATTTTAATAATAATAAATAACATCCCTGGTGCCCCACCTTTACAGATGGAGCAGCCAGAGAGTCTCCAGAGCATGCAACGAGCATTCCGTGGGGCCCTGCTAGGTGCCAGGCACTGGGGCGCAGAGACAAAGAAGGGGCGCCCAAGGCGTCGGGGCCCACGAGGGCTCTGCTTCTTGGTGTTCATTTGGCACCGCGGGCTGGGCAGAACGTCCAGGCATACCGGCGGGCAGGCCGAGGAGCCGGGCTCTTCTCCCCCTGGGCCGCTGGTCACCCCCCGGGCCTTGGTTGGGCCTCCGGTCTTGTGGGCGAAGGGCAGGTAGCATGCAGAGCCTCAGGCCCACAGCGCGTGGAGCTGGAAGGGCCTTCGGGGGCCCCGAGGCCTGCCCCCCATTTCGCACAGGAGCAAACAGAAGCCCAAGGAGGGGATGTCACTCGCCCAGAGTCCCCTAACTAGACCCAGGATCGTGGCATTTGGAGCTGGAAGGCTCTCAGGGGGCTCTTCTCTTAGAGGCAAGTAAACTGAGGCCCAGGC
>NW_025396282.1:0-4039 GCF_016433145.1 Gracilinanus agilis | reverse complement strand
ACACACACACACACACACACACACACACACACATATCCTTCTATATTAATTTTTTATTCATTACAGGGCTAGGCAATGGGGGTTAAGTGACTTGCCCAGGGTCACCCAGCTGGGAAGTGTCTGAGGCCAGACTTGAACCTGGGACCTCCTCTCTCTAGACCTGGCTCTCAAACCACTGAGCCATCCAGCTGCCCCCCCACCTCCTGCTCTTGATTCTTGCCTCCAACCCTTTGACAGCTTCCTCCCTCCATGTTTCCTCTCCTTATACATACCCATTGCTCCCTTCCTCCCTGCTGCTCTCACTTCCCCAGGTCAGCAGGCTCATTCTCATGGTGTAAAAATCACTTTACTTAGAGGTCTGAGGAATAGCCCACTCACAGAGAGGAATAACTGTTGCTCTAGACATGAGGAAGCTTTTAGGGCAGGGCTCAGCAACGTATGGCTCTTGAGCCATATTTGGCTCTTTCTGCAGAAGCCATAAAGTCAATTTTTTTCAGGCACTGTTACAGGAGGGCACATTGTGAGCACTGACAGACGCACCGTGGCACAGTAACTAACAGTTCACGCATGACATCGTGCGTCACATGATACGTCAATGTCATGACGTCACGCAACACGTACCTTTCAGTACTGCGACTATCTTCTAAGATAGAAGCTCCCTCACTGATATTGCCATGCAAGACGAAGCCTGGTCTTTAGTCCGGCTTGGTAGGTGTGCTGTGTGTTCCTCCTTCTGCCCTCCTTTTACAATTTCCACACCCGTTACTGATATCTTGGGGTTCTGTATAGTGATTGATCACTTTTGTCTGCATTCTCTACCCCTCTGCCTCTGATTCACATGGCTTTAGCTCAGTGCAGTTATACATTTACAATCCTGTCTCACTTTTTTTACCTATTCTGCTTCTACATTTATTTTTCAAAGAGGACATTGCCTTGTTTGTTACCCCTCTGCCTCTGATTCACATGGCTTTAGCTCAGTGTATTTATACATTTACAATCCTTCCCTGGAACTGTCTCACTTGTTTTACCTGTTCTGCTGCTATATTGATTTTCAGTGAGGACACTGCCTTGTTTGTTACCTCTATTCATGGGGTCTGCACTCCCTATTTGTGGGATTGTTATTGTTTTTAACTTTTCTACCTGCTCTTAAAGGGGAACCATAGTCAGAGTACATCTTCACATATGCTTCATTAGTGAGAAGCATTTCTCCCCAGCAGTTGTTTCATTTGATACAGAATGACTGAGTAGGCAGCACCGATAAAAATGTGGCGTTTATGGCTCTCACGGCTAAAAAGGTTGCAGACCCCTGAGTTAGAGAAAGGGGTAGAGGGCAGAAAAAGGAGAGAGAGGGGATTTCCCCCAAATTAAAACCTCCCAGCACAGACAAAACAGAACATAGACTCATCACACATAGATGACATACAGAAAACATAAATGTACAAGACCAACATAAAACATTAAGTCTCGTCAAGGTCTTGGATTGCTGGAATCTTTAAAGTAATATAAGCTGGTATATTGTAAAAGGGGTTAATTTTTTTGGAAGAAGTTTGGGCTGACAGTTGACAAATCTCAGTTCAATTTACTTTTCTTGCTCCAACAGACTCTGAAAGCTTCCCAAGTTTACTTCCTGATCAACATAAATACTTTTCTTCTGAGAAACTGAGGACTTTTTCGAGACAGCAGCAGTGGAAAGGGGAAGATTATAGCTGCCCTGTGGTAAGATGAAGGGGGGGGTCTCAAGTATATCTCCTAGTAATTTTTGAAAGTCAGTAAGACTTTTTAAATATTTTGTGGCTATTACTAAATGGAATCTTTCCCCAAAATGTAGAGCAGCCAGCTGCTCCTGGCATGGGGAGGGACTGAAGGTGGTTAAAGAAAGGGTTTTATCATTTTGAATTGTCCATTTCTGAGAGAGAAAAAACTGCCTTATCTGTGAGTGCTTCTGAGTCCCCTTTCTGATTTTAAACACTGATCTCTTAAAGGAGCCTGGTCTAAAGGAACTGTTGGGTGTAGAGAAGATATTTTTATAAGGCTGCAAGCTTACAGAGTCTCCTTTAGGGAACCAAGGACAGACAGTCACAACATGATCTAAAACATTTTGGTAACTCATCAGTACTGGTCTTTTTCCCCTGAGCCAGTCGCATAAATCTTAACACCTGTATAAACATTTTTTCACTCTTTTTAGCTATTCTGCTCCATGTTGTACTCCGCACTATCAATGATGCTACCCCCCAACCCTTCCCTGCACTACAAAAATATGCATTCTGCCAACCAGAACATGGAGGGTCCCTCTCACTTGAATTCCCTGGATGTGCCCTCTGAATCCATGTTGTGAGCACCGCTCTATAGGGGCCATCCTTACAGCACTACTGTGGGTCCAAGACGGGATGAGCAAGATGAATGGGTTCTGGATGTGCAGCATGAGGCCCAGATTACAGCTAGTCTTTGTAGGGCAATGTTACATGAGCTAAAGGATTGGGTCATCTTTTAGCATAAACAGTGGTTAGTAATGATTTACAACCTAAGTACGATGATTTAGTCTACCTCACTGAAGCTTAGAAGAGTTTTTTATAGGATACTAAATCAATATTTTAACATGTAACCATCTAATCCAGATTCTCATAGATTCCCTGCATCAGTAGTTTCTTGGAAGGACATGCAGTCTCTGCAAAGTACAGCAGAGA
Source organism: Gracilinanus agilis (assembly GCF_016433145.1). Lineage (NCBI taxonomy): Eukaryota > Metazoa > Chordata > Mammalia > Didelphimorphia > Didelphidae > Gracilinanus > Gracilinanus agilis. Next base: position 1,355 of record NW_025396282.1, on the reverse strand, counting down.
TGGAAAACCTCAGGTTAAGTCATGGGGCTATGTGACTGGTTCTGGCCAGATTATGGCTTTGATTTTACTTGGGTCCACTCTCACTACTGGAGGCTACAGCAGATGGCAAGAGAGAGAAGTAGAGAGATACTGGAAGTAATGGAGAGAAGGACCGAGATAAAGCCAAAGACACAGAGCAAGAAGGGAAAGAGCAACAGAGAGAGGGAGAGAGAAAGAAGGGGTGGGAGAGGGAAAGAGAATCAGAGAGAGAGGTAGAGGGAGAGAAACAGACTTAGAGATGGAGAAAAAGAGAAAGGGAAGGAGGGGAGGAGGGAGAGAAAGAGAAATGGTAGGAATGAGAACTGTAGAGATGGAGAGGAAGAGCGGAGAAGTGAGAGTGGGAGAAAGCAAAGTAGAAAAAAGATGGAAACAGACAGATGGATGGAGAGAAAGAGAACTGGAGAGAGGGACAGAAAGAGAGTGAGAGCAATAGCTGGAGAAAGAGAGAGACAGGCAGAGAGAGAGAAGAGAAATAGAGATATAGAGAGGGATAGAGAAGGAGCATGGGATAGAAAGAGAGAAATGGACAGTATGCATGATAGAGGGAGGAAGATACAAAGGCAGAGAGAAAGAGAGGGAGAGAGATGGGGTAGGAAGAAATAAACAGGGAGGCTGAGACAGATGGAGAGACAAACTGAGAGAGAGATAAGAAGGTGACAGAGGGAGGGAGAGTGAAAGGGGAAGAATAGACATGAAGAGATATAGAGAATGAGGCAAAGACAGAGAGGAGGAAGGACGAGTCAGAAGGGTAGAGAGAGAACGGAGAAAAATGGAAGGAGGAGAGGAAGGTGAAGAAAAGGAGAAAGAGGGAAAAGGGGGGAAATCGAGAGGGAGAAAATGGGAGGGAGAGTCAGAAGGGGAGGGAGATGGAAGAGAGGCAAAAACAAAAGAGAAGAGGGTAGGAAACAAGAAGAGAGGGAAGGAAGGAGAGAAAGGGGGAGAAAATGCAAGAAGGGAGGGGAAAAGGGCAAAGTGGGATAGAGATGTGAGAGGAAAGGGGAAAGTCAGAAGTAGAGCAAAGAGGGAAGGGTAAAGGCAGAGAAAGAAGAGGAAAGAGAAACAGAGACAGACAGACAGTGGGAGAGACATCAAGAGAGAAATGGAAAAACAGAAAGATGGAGAGAGGGGCAGAGAAGGTGAGAAACACAGTGCTAGAGGAAGAGACTGAGATAGGAAAGAATGAGGGAAAGACAGGAAGGGGAGCAGGGAGAAACATTGAGAGGGAAAGAGAGAGGAAGGAGGCAAGATACTATAAATGAATATCTATGGGGGGGAGAGAGGCAGAGAGCAAGTAAGACAGGAGACAAAGGCAAGAA
>NW_025396281.1:0-6425 GCF_016433145.1 Gracilinanus agilis | reverse complement strand
ACTCCTAGAGAAGACTATTGGCAATAGGTGTTGTCTTCAATTATATTTTTGCAAGATTTCAGTCTTCCTTTGACCACATGATTCAATGAAAATTTCTCTTCCAAAGTTACTAACCATATTTTAATTGTCACATCAAATGGCCTTTTATCAATCCTCGTCCTTCTTAACCTCTCCTCCCTTTGACATATTCAGTCATCCTCTTCTATTTGATACTGCCTTCTGTCTCAATTTTTATGACACATCTTTCTCCTGGTTCTCCTCCTATTTATTTATCCATGTCTTCTCAAAGCATTCTTTGTAAGATCTTCATGGAGGTCAGGCTCACTAACCATGGGTGTCTCGTAGGGCTCTGTCTTGAACCTTCTACTCCTTTCCTTCTATAACATTTCCTCTGGAGATATCATCTACTCACATGGATTCAATTAACATGTCTTTGCTGAGGATCCTCAAATCTACTTATATTTACAAACCTCTCCAGATACTCTCTTGTATCAAACTTTAAAGTATCTTTTGGACATCTCAAAATGAATATCCTGGAGATAGCTAGGTGGCACACTGAAGAGAGCACCGGCCCTGAAGTCATGATAGTTTTGAGTACAAATGTGGCCTCATATACTTGCTTTGAGATCCTAAGCTGGTCACTTAAGCCCCTGTCTACCTAATGTTCCTCCTCTATCATCAGCATATAAATAACATCTACCTAAAGAAATCAAAGGTATCATTACATGAATAAGTGTGCTAAATCATTCTTGATTAGGGAAACCCTAATTGAACATCTTTAAAGTACCACCTCACACTCTCAGATTTGCCAGTAAGACAGAAAAAAATGACAAATGTTTCAGGGGATGTGGGAAAACTGGGACACTAATGCTCTGTTGCTGGAGTTGTGATCTGATCCAAGCATTATGGAGAACAATTTGAAATTATGTCCAAAGGGCTCTAAAACTGTGCATATCCTTTGATGTAGCAATACCACTACTAGGTCTCTTGTCTCAAAGAGATTTCTTAAAAAGGGAAAAGGACATATTTGTACAAAAATATTCATCACCGCATTTTTTAAGGTAAGAAAGAATTGGAAATTGTGAAGGATTCCCATCAATTATGGAAAACCAAAGATGATGTGGTTCATGATTATGACAGAATACAATTGTGCTATAAGAAATTGAGTAGGATGATGTGAGAAAAATCTGGATAGACCTACATGAACTGATACAAAGTGAATTGAGTTGAATCAGAAGGAAATTGGACATAGTAACAGCAATATTTTGTGATGGACAACTATGAATATCTAGTTTTTCTCAGCAATGCAGTGATCCAGGAGAATACCAGAGACTAATAATGAAAAATGCTATCTGCCTTCTGAGAAAGAAGTGTTGGAGTCTGAATGCCGATTGAAATATATTTTATTTCACTTTCTTTTTTTATTTGAGATCTCTTCCAAAAATTACTAACATGAGAAAATATTTTATAGGATTGCATATGTAAAATCCATATCAGATTATTTACCATCTCATGGAGTGGAATGGTGGCAGCAGATACAAAATTTGGAACTCAGAGGTTTTTAAAAATCACTGTTAAAATGGTTTTACATGTATTTTGGGAAAATTAAAATATTTTTAAAAATACTGCCTACCTGACAGTTGTTATGAAGATCAAATATGATGATAATTATAAAATATTTAAACTAATATCTGACAAAATTGTAGGTCCTTAACAAATATTTGTCCTCTTTCCACATAGACATTTTACATTCAACATATAGAAACTTACACTCAATTTTCCTGGTAAATCCTCCCCTCTTCCTACCTACCTTCTTACTCTCTAGAGTCCACAGAAAAGAGAAACCTAGGTGTTGGCCTTGATTCCTCACTTCTTTTCACACACTCCTGGATCCAAGATGATCACACACACAGACACTCCCTGGGGTTCAAAGATGCTAATAAACTGTCTCCTCTTTCCAGTCTTCTTAAACCTGAAAGTCTTTGCCCTATTCCCCATCTCCCAGCACTGGCTACATTGCTGTTTGTGAACAAGAAATTCCATCTCTGACCTCTGGCCCCTTTCTCTGGTTGTCCTCCATTCCTCTGATTCTATCCTTTCTCATCTCCACTTCCAGGCTTCTTTTGATTCCATTAAGCAGAACCTAAAAACCTTCATTATACATTATACAGGAAATATTTTCCTTTTCCCTTGATTCTAATGCCCTCCCACTGCTGATGATTATGTCTAATTCATTCTCAAACAAATTTTTTAAATTGCAGATTTTATGAAAATATATACAATCCTCCCTGAGGAGGCTGTTGACCAACACCAAGATCAGCTCAGGATACATGGTTGAGTTATGGGGTATATGGGTCCATTATCAAAAGAAAAAACCAAAATATAACAAAAAACAAATAGAATAAAAATTAAACTTTGGGAGAAAGAAAAATTCAAAATCGGAATTAAAATATTAAAAATCTATGTATATAAAATTTTCTGAGTAAAGAAGAATAAATTCACAACAGGCTCTTGTATTAAGGTCCAGTTGAAGAAAATTCTGTCCCACAAGTCTGTAGGACAAAATGAGGTAATATTGCATTTACCCATTGACAGCCAGGACTACAGGAAGTTGCCATACCATAAGAGAGAAAGGACTAGATTTCTGTGTGAAAGAGAAGTGTCATTCCCTGGTTTAATTCTACCTTCACTCTCAGGTATAGGGGAGCCAGGATGATAGCCAAACTTTGACACGTATCCAAAATTGGGATGGGGAAGGCCTGTATCTGACGTATGTCAAACAATCGCAACCTCAAACCTCAAACACATCCTCAGTCTTGTGCTCATAAGTACTATGAAGATTGCTCATCAATCCCATTGGGATTGGTTGGTCTTGACTTTGTGCTTCTTAGCCCTGTTTATTGGCTCTTTTGTGCTCTTCTTGGCACTGCAGTGGCTCTTTTGTTCCCTTCTCCTGGAATCAGGCACAAACATTAATCACAGTCCGACAACATTTATCAATAATTGGCAGGTTTCCATATTCTAAAGCTTCTGGGTTTGTATTAATATTAGAATAAGTATATATTTTAAACTTTTATTACTGCAAAATCAAAAAGGATTAATATTGATTATATGTACTTCAAGTACAAGAACTAAGAAAAGAGAAAATCCAAATACTCTATTGCATATACAAGGGAAAATAATGATAATTATTTTTTAAAAAAACAGAAATATATAGTTAACAATCAGTGACAGACTGTGTTTGCCAAGGAGAGGCAAAATACAAAGGTTTCTCACCCCAAAATGAGATCCATTTCCTACTTAACTTGGCTATGATTTACAGTGTGAGTGCAAATGATTATCACCACGGAACAGCTTTATAAAACAGTAGTACAGCAGGTAATGCACATTCAAAGAAGTACTAAAATTCCCCAAAATTATAATATCCCAGTTAATGACAATAGTAAGCAAACCCACTGTCATATAGGATTTACATGAGTTGCTTTGTGACATTTTTTTAAACCTTAGAAGCTAATTGATACTTGTCACAAGTGATACAGATCTAGAAAATCTTTCAACCTTGGCAAAGATATTTTTAACAAAGTCTATTACTGCCATCATTCCAAAATTTGGCAGAGGAGCCCATAAGAAACATCAACCACTGTACTTCTGAAGAAAATCTTTTGAGTCTAAAATGTCACCAAGAATTTAGATCATTCTGGTGGAAGGGTAGAGTAAGCTGAAGAATTACAAATATAAAAAACCCACTTCAAAGCTACTAGACCTCACAGGAAAAATCATTCACACTTACCAGATGAGATTATAACCCATTACAGGGTACCTAAGCTGCTTGGGCACCTCATTCCCTCTGGTATGAGACTGTAACAGTGTAATAGACCTGTCTTCAATATGTCCCACCCATTTCACATGGAACCAAGGACTAAATAGTGAAAACCACTTCAGATGTCTCAAACATTACATTTTTAAAAATGCGGAAGTGGGGAAATAAAATAGTGCCATTGCACTTCTCTTCAACTACAAATGGACCCTTATCTCTTGTTACAAACAACTCAGAGGCAGGGATGCTACTAGATATCTAAAATCATTTCTGAAGACCCCTTAAAAATCAATAGAGATATTTAGCTCATTAAATTCTCTGAAGGTTGTTAATACAGGTTGTAACCAGTTTGATGGAGTCTATCCATCATCCTATATGTGACAATTAACAAAGGCAAAAAGGGACAAAAGACTGTTAAGACAACATGTGATCTCAGTGGATCTAGTGACAAACCTAGTATCCATATGGAACTATGGTTTTGTCACTTAAAAGTGTTGGTGCAAGTTAACTATGAACTTTTACAATGATATTTGCTCTAGTAAGTCATAGGGAGGTTCAAATAAAGATAATATAACTGCACATATACTTAATGGCTATAACACAGTAGCTGAAAATGACAGTGTAACAGAAAATATTAGATTAATATGTGAACTTGAAAAGAAAATTAATTCTTAAAGCAAACAATCAGCAAATACAATAAGCGTGATAGGATACAGGTACTAAATTCAAAAGTCGTTTTCTCCAATTCCAATAAAGATTTTTTCACTATTATGGAGGGGAACAAAACTGAAACAGTTAGCAATCAATAAAGCAATGGGGACTGAAAAAGGCTTAAAAAGTCATCTCCAGACTCTTTAAGGTTCCTTCTCCTCCCCAGTATCATCACCAAATGGGACAGAGATTGAATCAACTCTGATGATGAGAAAGTATGGCGAGATAAATCTCTCTTACTTTGAGGTATTTTTAAATTCTATTCAATGCTTTTCACAAAAGCCTTGAGCTCGCCCAAACTCTCCTCCATATTTTCCAGTCATATTTCAAGGTAATTCAAGTTACTTCCCAGTTAAGCTTTCAATTCAGCTCTGAGTTCAGACAAACAATTGTTTGTGTTGTTCTTCAGGGAGGAAAGGTAAAATACCAAGCCTATTTTACCATCTAGGAACAGTGCTATATAGTCACTGTGAACTGTTCTCTGAAATTGTGAACCATTTAAAACAGAAAAGAGACAATATTTTCCAGCTTCAGTTATGCTGTTAAAATCCATGCTGTTTAATTGCCCTAACCACATTTTTTAAAATTTAATTATTAAATTGTATGTGATTCTGGTTTTTGTCAGTAGATGGTGCTACTAGCTAGGGGTTAGGGTCAAGGTGTGGTCTCTTTAAGAATGTAGGGGCATCTTGATTTAATTAAATTTTTGTGTAGGGCAGGCAAGGACACCTTTTGCCAGAAACTAAGCATAGGAGAGGCAACAAAAGGCAGCTGCCACCTTCACAAAGTAAAAGAACAAGTTCTGAAACTCAATTAATATAGAAACTTAGTTAAGCTCATTATGTGAAAGAATTGCTCCTTAGCTTTTGTTTATATTTCCACAAGTTGGGAAAGGTCTTTTTTGGTTTCAGTCTCAATTCTACTCTAGCAAAAGACTGTAAATAATGTTCTATATATGTATTGCATTTTTATGGAATACTAATAACAGCAGCATCAATAATAATGCTCAAAACAATATTGGACTTGTATCTAGCACTTTGATTTAAAATGATTTATCTTTATGAATGCTATCCCATATCATCCCCAAATAGCCTGGTGAGCTTCAGGCTATTGTTATTCCCATTTTAAAGATAGAAAATGGAGGCAAACAGCAGGGACCAAAGAAGCTTGATCTGGATGGAGTCTTAGACCATGAGATGTTGGGAATTTTATAGCACAGAAACTGGGACATGGTCAGAGCTTGAGAATGTGCTGTCTTAGCCTATGGGAGCTTAGAACACAAGGTATCAGGCCTAGGAAGAGAATGTCAGAAGTTGAAGAAGGGCTATCAGGAGCATGAGAGCTCTTACACCATGGAAGGGGGGGAATAGAGGAGGCATGAATATCCCAGAATTTTGGAGATGGAAAGGCCCTCAGGACACAAACAATTCTTGCTTGACATAAATGAGCACTGGGCAAATTGGGCTTTATAAAAAGAATTCTGAAAGTAATCCTCATTGCACAGAAACACTTGGGGTAACTCTCCTGCCTCTCTCCATGCTCCTGCCCACTGCCTTCCCCACCACAAATAAAACCTGTAGGTAAAAGCAGAAGAAGCACTTAGAGAGCTCCACCCGCCTCAGCTGAGTGTGAGGCATCAGGGCCAAAGAGAGGAGTCCTTTTTCCTCATCTCCTGCTGTCTGGCTTCTATCCCTCAGACTTACATCCCTTGTTGTCTATCCCTGCCACCATTGTCCCCTGTCTTCCACTCTCTGTGTCTGTTGTCCTTGTCTGCTCCAGCCCACCCTCCTTATTCCTCCTCCTGGTTCTTCCCAGGCTCACCCACCTCCTGTCCTGCTCTTTTTTAAAACTCTAATATCTTTATACACACACACACACACACACACACACACACACA
>NW_025396280.1:0-6423 GCF_016433145.1 Gracilinanus agilis | reverse complement strand
ACTCCTAGAGAAGACTATTGGCAATAGGTGTTGTCTTCAATTATATTCTTCTTGCAAGATTTCAGTCTTCCTTTGACCACATGATTCAATGAAAATTTCTCTTCCAAAGTTACTAACCATATTTTAATTGTCACATCAAATGGCCTTTTATCAATCCTCGTCCTTCTTAACCTCTCCTCCCTTTGACATATTCAGTCATCCTCTTCTATTTCATACTGCCTTCTGTCTCAATTTTTATGACACATCTTTCTCCTGGTTCTCCTATTTATTTATCCATGTCTTCTCAAAGCATTCTTTGTAAGATCTTCATCGAGGTCAAGCTCACTAACCATGGGTGTCTCATAGGGCTCTGTCTTGAACCTTCTACTCCTTTCCTTCTATAACATTTCCTCTGGAGATATCATCTACTCACATGGATTCAATTAACATGTCTTTGCTGAGGATCCTCAAATCTACTTATATTTACAAACCTCTCCAGATACTCTCTTGTATCAAACTTTAAAGTATCTTTTGGACATCTCAAAATGAATATCCTGGAGATAGCTAGGTGGCACACTGAAGAGAGCACTGGGCCTGAAGTCATGATAGTTTTGAGTACAAATGTGGCCCCATATACTTGCTTTGTGATCCTAAGCAGGTCACTTAAGCCCCTGTCTACCTAATGTTCCTCCTCTATCATCAGCATATAAATAACATCTACCTAAAGAAATCAAAGGTATCATTACATGAATAAGTGTGCTAAATCATTCTTGATTAGGGAAACCCTAATTGAACATCTTTAAAGTACCACCTCACACTCTCAGATTTGCCAGTAAGACAGAAAAAAATGACAAATGTTTCAGGGGATGTGGGAAAACTGGGACACTAATGCTCTGTTGCTGGAGTTGTGATCTGATCCAAGCATTATGGAGAACAATTTGAAATTATGTCCAAAGGGCTCTAAAACTGTGCATATCCTTTGATGTAGCAATACCACTACTAGGTCTCTTGTCTCAAAGAGATTTCTTAAAAAGGGAAAAGGACATATTTGTACAAAAATATTCATCACCGCATTTTTTAAGGTAAGAAAGAATTGGAAATTGTGAAGGATTCCCATCAATTATGGAAAACCAAAGATGATGTGGTTCATGATTATGACAGAATACAATTGTGCTATAAGAAATTGAGTAGGATGATGTGAGAAAAATCTGGATAGACCTACATGAACTGATACAAAGTGAATTGAGTTGAATCAGAAGGAAATTGGACATAGTAACAGCAATATTTTGTGATGGACAACTATGAATATCTAGTTTTTCTCAGCAATGCAGTGATCCAGGAGAATACCAGAGACTAATAATGAAAAATGCTATCTGCCTTCTGAGAAAGAAGTGTTGGAGTCTGAATGCCGATTGAAATATATTTTATTTCACTTTCTTTTTTTATTTGAGATCTCTTCCAAAAATTACTAACATGAGAAAATATTTTATAGGATTGCATATGTAAAATCCATATCAGATTATTTACCATCTCATGGAGTGGAATGGTGGCAGCAGATACAAAATTTGGAACTCAGAGGTTTTTAAAAATCACTGTTAAAATGGTTTTACATGTATTTTGGGAAAATTAAAATATTTTTAAAAATACTGCCTACCTGACAGTTGTTATGAAGATCAAATATGATGATAATTATAAAATATTTAAACTAATATCTGACAAAATTGTAGGTCCTTAACAAATATTTGTCCTCTTTCCACATAGACATTTTACATTCAACATATAGAAACTTACACTCAATTTTCCTGGTAAATCCTCCCCTCTTCCTACCTACCTTCTTACTCTCTAGAGTCCACAGAAAAGAGAAACCTAGGTGTTGGCCTTGATTCCTCACTTCTTTTCACACACTCCTGGATCCAAGATGATCACACACACAGACACTCCCTGGGGTTCAAAGATGCTAATAAACTGTCTCCTCTTTCCAGTCTTCTTAAACCTGAAAGTCTTTGCCCTATTCCCCATCTCCCAGCACTGGCTACATTGCTGTTTGTGAACAAGAAATTCCATCTCTGACCTCTGGCCCCTTTCTCTGGTTGTCCTCCATTCCTCTGATTCTATCCTTTCTCATCTCCACTTCCAGGCTTCTTTTGATTCCATTAAGCAGAACCTAAAAACCTTCATTATACATTATACAGGAAATATTTTCCTTTTCCCTTGATTCTAATGCCCTCCCACTGCTGATGATTATGTCTAATTCATTCTCAAACAAATTTTTTAAATTGCAGATTTTATGAAAATATATACAATCCTCCCTGAGGAGGCTGTTGACCAACACCAAGATCAGCTCAGGATACATGGTTGAGTTATGGGGTATATGGGTCCATTATCAAAAGAAAAAACCAAAATATAACAAAAAACAAATAGAATAAAAATTAAACTTTGGGAGAAAGAAAAATTCAAAATCGGAATTAAAATATTAAAAATCTATGTATATAAAATTTTCTGAGTAAAGAAGAATAAATTCACAACAGGCTCTTGTATTAAGGTCCAGTTGAAGAAAATTCTGTCCCACAAGTCTGTAGGACAAAATGAGGTAATATTGCATTTACCCATTGACAGCCAGGACTACAGGAAGTTGCCATACCATAAGAGAGAAAGGACTAGATTTCTGTGTGAAAGAGAAGTGTCATTCCCTGGTTTAATTCTACCTTCACTCTCAGGTATAGGGGAGCCAGGATGATAGCCAAACTTTGACACGTATCCAAAATTGGGATGGGGAAGGCCTGTATCTGACGTATGTCAAACAATCGCAACCTCAAACCTCAAACACATCCTCAGTCTTGTGCTCATAAGTACTATGAAGATTGCTCATCAATCCCATTGGGATTGGTTGGTCTTGACTTTGTGCTTCTTAGCCCTGTTTATTGGCTCTTTTGTGCTCTTCTTGGCACTGCAGTGGCTCTTTTGTTCCCTTCTCCTGGAATCAGGCACAAACATTAATCACAGTCCTACAACATTTATCAATAATTGGCAGGTTTCCATAGTCTAAAGCTTCTGGGTTTCTGTTAATATTAGAATAAGTATATATTTTAAACTTTTATTACTGCAAAATCAAAAAGGATTAATATTGATTATATGTACTTCAAGTACAAGAACTAAGAAAAGAGAAAACTCAAATATTCTATTGCATATACAAGGGGAAATAATGATAATTGTCTTTTTAAAAATCAGAAATATATAGTTAACAATCAGTGACAGACTGTGTTTGCCAAGGAGAGGCAAAATACAAAGGTTTCTCACCCCAAAATGAGATCCATTTCCTACTTAACTTGGCTATGATTCACAGTGTGAGTGCAAATGATTATCACCACGGAACAGCTTTATAAAACAGTAGTACAGCAGGTAATGCACATTCAAAGAAGTACTAAAATTCCCTGAAATTTTAATATCCCAGTTAATGACAATAGTAAACAAACCCACTGTCATATAGGATTTACAAGAGTTGCTGTGTGACTTTTTTTAAACCTTAGAAGCTAATGAATACTTGTCACAAGTGATACAGATTTAGAAAATCTTTCAACCTTGGCAAATATATTTTTAACAAAGTCTATTACTGCCATCATTCCAAAATTTGGCAGAGGAGCCCAGAAGAAACATCAACCACTGTACTTCTGAAGAAAATCTTTTGGGTCTAAAATGTCACCAAGAATTTAGATCATTCTGGTGGAAGAGTAGAGTAAGTTGAAGAATTACAAATATAAAAAACCCACTTCAAAGCTACTAGACCTCACAGGAAAATCATTCACACTTACCAGATGAGATTATAACCCATTACAGGGTAACTAAGCTGCTTGGGCACCTCATTCCCTCTGGTATGAGACTATAACAGTGTAACAGACCGGTCTTCAATATGTCCCACCCATTTCACATGGAACCAAGGACTAAATAGTGAAAACCACTTCAGATGTCTCATCCATTACATTTTTAAAAATGTGGAAGTGGGGAAATAAAATAGTGCTATTGCACTTCTCTTCAACTACAAATGGACCCTTATCTCTTGTTACAAACAACTCAGAGGCAGGGATGCTACTAGATATCTAAAATGATTTTTGAAAACCCCTTAAAAATCAATGGAGATATTTAGTTCATTAAATTCTCTGAAGGTTGTTAATACAGGTTGTAACCAGTTTGATGGAGTCTATCCATCATCCTATATGTGACAATTAACAAAGGCAAAAAGGGACAAAAGACTGTTAAGACAACATGTGATCTCAGTGGATCTAGTGACAAACCTAGTATCCATATGGAACTATGGTTTTGTCACTTAAAAGTGTTGGTGCAAGTTAACTATGAACTTTTACAATGATATTTGCTCTAGTAAGTCATAGGGAGGTTCAAATAAAGATAATATAACTGCACATATACTTAATGGCTATAACACAGTAGCTGAAAATGACAGTGTAACAGAAAATATTAGATTAATATGTGAACTTGAAAAGAAAATTAATTCTTAAAGCAAACAATCAGCAAATACAATAAGCGTGATAGGATACAGGTACTAAATTCAAAAGTCGTTTTCTCCAATTCCAATAAAGATTTTTTCACTATTATGGAGGGGAACAAAACTGAAACAGTTAGCAATCAATAAAGCAATGGGGACTGAAAAAGGCTTAAAAAGTCATCTCCAGACTCTTTAAGGTTCCTTCTCCTCCCCAGTATCATCACCACATGGGACAGAGATTGAATCAACTCTGATGATGAGAAAGTATGGCGAGATAAATCTCTCTTACTTTGAGGTATTTTTAAATTCTATTCAATGCTTTTCACAAAAGCCTTGAGCTCGCCCAAACTCTCCTCCATATTTCCAGTCGTATTTCAAGGTAATTCAAGTTACTTCCCAGTTAAGCTTTCAATTCAGCTCTGAGTTCAGACAAACAATTGTTTGCGTTGTTCTTCAGGGAGGAAAGGTAAAATACCAAGCCTATTTTACCATCTAGGAACAGTGCTATATAGTCACTGTGAACTGTTCTCTGAAATTGTGAACCATTTAAAACAGAAAAGAGACAATATTTCCCAGCTTCAGTTATGCTGTTAAAATCCATGCTGTTTAATTGCCCTAACCACATTTTTTAAAATTTAATTATTAAATTGTATGTGATTCTGGTTTTTGTCAGTAGATGGTGCTACTAGCTAGGGGTTAGGGTCAAGGTGTGGTCTCTTTAAGGATGTAGGGGCATCTTGATTTAATTAAATTTTTGTGTAGGGCAGGCAAGGAAACCTTTTGCCAGAAACTAAGCATAGGAGAGGCAACAAAAGGCAGCTGCCACCTTCACAAAGTAAAAGAACAAGTTCTGAAACTCAATTAATATAGAAACTTAGTTAAGCTCATTATGTGAAAGAATTGCTCCTTAGCTTTTGTTTATATTTCCACAAGTTGGGAAAGGTCTTTTTTGGTTTCAGCCTCAATTCTACTGTAGCAAAAGACTGTAAATAATGTTCTATATATGTATTGCATTTTTATGGAATACTAATAACAGCAGCATCAATAATAATGCTCAAAACAATATTGGACTTGTATCTAGCACTTTGATTTAAAATGATTTATCTTTATGAATGCTATCCCATATCATCCCCAAATAGCCTGGTGAGCTTCAGGCTATTGTTATTCCCATTTTAAAGATAGAAAATGGAGGCAAACAGCAGGGACCAAAGAAGCTTGATCTGGATGGAGCCTTAGACCATGAGATGTTAGGAATTTTATAGCACAGAAACTGGGACATGGTCAGAGCTTGAGAATGTGCTGTTTTAGCCTATGGGAGCTTAGAACACAAGGTATCAGGCCTAGGAAGAGAATGTCAGAAGTTGAAGAAGGGCTATCAGGAGCATGAGAGCTCTTACACCATGGAAGGGGGGGGAATAGAGGAGGCATGAATATCCCAGAATTTTGGAGATGGAAAGGCCCTCAGGACACAAACAATTCTTGCTTGACATGAATGAGCACTGGGCAAATTGGGCTTTATAAAAAGAATTCTGAAAGTAATCCTCATTGCACAGAAACACTTGGGGTAACTCTCCTGCCTCTCTCCATGCTCCTGCCCACTGCCTTCCCCACCACAAATAAAACCTGTAGGTAAAAGCAGAAGAAGCACTTAGAGAGCTCCACCCACCTCAGCTGAGTGTGAGGCATCAGGGCCAAAGAGAGGAGTCCTTTTTCCTCATCTCCTGCTGTCTGGCTTCTATCCCTCAGACTTACGTCCCTTGTTGTCTATCCCTGCCACCATTGTCCCCTGTCTTCCACTCTCTGTGTCTGTTGTCCTTGTCTGCTCCAGCCCACCCTCCTTATTCCTCCTCCTGGTTCTTCCCAGGCTCACCCACCTCCTGTCCTGCTCTTTTTTAAAACTCTAATATCTTTATACACACACACACACACACACACACACACACACA
>NW_025396279.1:0-1581 GCF_016433145.1 Gracilinanus agilis | reverse complement strand
TCACTCAAGGGTCAGCGGGAGATAGTGGATCTCTGGAGGAAATGAAGGCGCGGACTTAGATCCCCGGCTCTGGGTTCAGGGCACGGCTCTGCCACGGACTCGGGGAGCCCTGGTCCTGCCAGCTGACTGTAGAGAAGTGTGGTGGGAGGGATGGAGCCAGCTTCAAGGCCAGGGAGGAAATCCGGGAAAGAGGCCGGTGGTCAGACTCTCAGCTACAAGAATGCACTGCAGTAAACGCACAAAATATGGGGAAGAGGCAGATAAACTCGAGATTCCAACTCAAAGTGGGAAATGGCCCTCTGAGGAGTCCCTGATCCTTGGGGAGGAGACCCATGACTGGAGTGTGGGAGTCAGTGAGTGAGCTGGAAGTCAAAGGAACGGTATAGGTTCAAGACCAAAACCAAAGAGTAGCCTTGAGGATTCAGTCACGGGGATGAGAAGAGCTGGGGATCTCTGGGGATCAGGGAAGAACAGATCTCTGCTTTGGATCATCAGCCCTCCCCTCTGCCAAGGATGAGCAGCAGGGCGCGTTTTCTCCATCCTTTTCTGTTGGGGTGATGGGGCTCAGTTTTGTTTTGTTTTTCTTTCCATTCACATTCTCGTGCTCATCATCCCTTCAGTGTTCTCGATTGTGCTGCTTTACATCATCAATTAGCCTTTTTACTGTTTCTCTGCATTCTCTAGATTTCTCATTTCAGAAAGCACAGTAATATTCCATGATATTCACGCACCACAGTTTGTTTGACCATTTATTTCCCCACTGATGAGCCATCTCCTTTGTTCCCAGCTCTTTGCTACCCCAGGGAAGGTTGCTATGAATATTTTGGCACATCTTGGACCTCTCTTTAAAAAAAATGACGACTTTCCATCTCTGCCCTGTTGTGAGGAAGATAAGATTAGATATTGATTAGGTATTAAGTACATAGCAGGAAGGAGCTGGAGCTGGGAATTCCAGGATGGAATGAGGGAGCAGGAAGAGGTGACTTGTGCCTGAGAGTGGACTGCATTAGTGGTGGGCAAAACCTATTGCCAGCCTGGGAGATCTCAGAGCAAAGGACACCTTGTTTCCTGATTTCCCCTGGGATCCTGTGTGGTGGCATCCTGCAAAGAGAGATCTACCGTGCAGTTCCAAAGGGAGAGAAGTTTGAGATCCTGGTGGACAGCGTTTTCAAGCTAACCCTTCCTATTTGGTTCCTGAGACAACCTTGGCTCTTGGCATCCAGAGATCATCAGTGGATTGCAGTGAGAATCCCAAAGCCACAAAGGCCCCAGCTGAGCTGCTCAAGCCTGGCAGGTTCCAGGTCTGAGGCAGAAACCCAGAGACTCCACTGCTACTTGGGCCCCATCAGTTTAGATTACTAAGTTAGTGTAGAAATAAGTCTTTCCTTTCCCTGTGGGTTATGTCATTAGATTTAAGGTTTTAGAGTAGACATCCCTATCCTACCTTTTAGTTGTTCATAATTAAACCCAGTTATATCCTGTTACCTTGTCTGTTGGATTCAAAGCCTCTGGCCCAGAGTGACAATTGGCTAACTGTCCTTTGTCAGTTAGGAGCAGCTTGGCTGTTCTGGTCCCCATGTC
>NW_025396278.1:0-5082 GCF_016433145.1 Gracilinanus agilis | reverse complement strand
GTAGCATTGATTTGCCTTGGATGACATTTAGAATCTGACTGTGTTTGACTTCCTTCCCAAGGGCTGTGATATAAACCACTCAGGAAGGTACTTGTTGAACACTCTTTATCTATACTCGGGGAAAGGATAACAAGGACAAGGATTGGGGATTGGAGACCCCATTGATCTATTATCTATAAACTAGTTGACAATCAGGACTGGAGGCTATTGATCAGGTGAAAGCTGGAGATTTGCTCACTCTCACTCCCTCTGGCCAGACCTGGCCACAGCCAAGCCAGAGAATAGGGAAGTTATTGATGCAGCTATATTGATGATCTTATTCTCTCAGCTTTCTCACTGTCAGTGTTGGTGATGCACTAGCTCTCAGACTATCAGGAAATAGCTTCAGAGTTATTCCTGCCCTCTTCTTCATAGACCTCCCTGCCACCCTTCAACCACCCACTCTGATATTTCCCAGTCCAGAGACACCTGTCCAGAGACCTCCAGAGAGACCTCCCTCAAAGTGGCTGTCAGAAGTATTTATATCATGGGGTCAACCAACGTTTGCCCCTAGCTCATGGCACCTGGGAACATTCCAAGTCTTCCAACTGCCATCCCTGTCAGTCAAGGTGGCATCCATCACTTCCCGGATTATGAATATAACACTATAAATAATTGAGTATGTGAAAAACATTCCACATCACTAATAGTAATATAAACTTTAAATCTAAAGATTCTAATTCATTACTACTTTAAAGTAGATTGTCAAATGTGGCAAAAAGGGGAAAATTACAATTGTTGTATAGGCTGTAGAAGTTTACCCAAATTGAATATTCTTAGTGGTATTTTGAAGAAGCTCAATCATTCTGGAAAGTAATTTGGAACTATAGCCCAAGAGTAACTAATGAGTGCACAGTTTTCAAAAATTTCACTCAATTATTTGGTTATTTTTAACATTCATTTAAAAATGTTTTCAGTTTCAAATTCTTTCCCTACTTCCATTGAGAAGGCAAGCAATATACTATCAATTATGCATGTGAAGTTATGCAAAACATATTTCCATATTAGCCATTTTGCAAAAAAAGAAAAGAAGAAGAAGAGAAAAAAACTCTGCTTTGATTCACACTCAGAGTTCATTCAGTTCTCTGTGCAGCTGGATGGCATTTTTTATCATGGATCTTTTGCAACTGTCTTGGATTATTGTATGGATTAGAATAGCTAAGTCACAGTGGATCATCATTACAATATTACTGTCATTGTATACAGTGCTGTCCTGGTTCTGCTCACCTCACTTTGCATGAGTTCATATAAGTTTTCCCAGGCTTTTCTGAAACTAAACTACTCATCATCATTGCCTAGAAAACAACAGCATTCTGCGGGCAGCTGGGTAGCTCAGTGGATTGAGAGCCAGGCCTAGAGACAGGAGGTCCTAGGTTCAAATGTGGCCTCAGACACTTCCCAGCTTTGTGACCCTGGGCAAGTCACTTGACCCCCATTGCCTACCCTTTACCACTCTTCTGCCTTGGAGTCAATACAGTGTATTGACTCCAAGACAGAAGGTAAGGATTTAAAAAAAAAAAAGAGAGAGAGAAAACAACAGCATTCTGTAAATCATTTACCACAACGTGTTCAGTCATTCTCCAAAAGATGGGCATCCCTTCATTTTCCAGTTCTTTATGTGTGCATCAATTTTGAGTCAATCATTACACCACTAGGCTTGGACCCCAATAAGATTAAAAAGAGAATAATAGTATCTAGACCACAAAACTGTGTGTGGAAAGAAAGGTGATGGCCTGAATGGATCCCTGCCTCAGACACAATACACATGTGACCTCTGGGAAAGGTGCTTAACCCATATGTCTTCATCTGAAAAGTGAAGGAGTTGGATCCAATGACCTCTGAGAGCCCTTTCAGCTCCAAATCTTTTATCGTATTGACCTCTAAGTCAATAATACAAGTACATGGACAACACCTGGTACTACAACCTTCATACTTTCTAGAGCTGTTTCAGAAAGGGAGGGGCTGAACAGCGGACAGCTCCCCTGTCAGTAGCCCGTGGTACCCAGGTGGCTCCATCTGATCAAGGTGCTTCTTAGGGAGGTCTCAGGGCACAGGGAGCTCCAACTTGACTGCTGAAATGTCTGTGACCAGTGAATGATTCAGTGTGTTCCTTGGCTGTGCATCACTTACTTCTGTTCTGCATTTGAGCCTCACAACATTCCTGAGGAAAAGCTTGTTCAAGTGACATGGTGGCTCAGCTGCAGGGAAAGGACAGATCCAAGTCTCTTGACTCTCAGGACAGAACTGCCTCCCAGGCTGCTGGCGTGAACAGATAGACAGACACCCAGGTATGAATGCGGGACAGAGGACAGACACTCCTATTCAGATACAGCTGTGCTCTGGATCCCTCCTATCCCATCTCAGTCTTCCAATCTGTAGTATGTGGGTCTCCAACTGTCTGATCCAGCTGCCCTGTTCTGCCAGGGAGCTGTACTTCATAGGATGGGGATGACAGCCTGAGTGAAAGCTGGGAGGGACCTTAGATGTCATCTACACCAACTCCTTCCCCTCCTTTTACAGATGGGGAAACTGGGATCCAGGATGGCAAAGTGATTCTTGCTCAAGGCCACACAAATACTTATTGGCAGAACCAGGTGATTTGCACTCAGGTCTCCTTCCTTCAATCAGGGTTCATTCCACAGCACCCACTCTGCTTTCTCAAGTTAGGGGAAGAGTGAAGAAGAAGACTACAGGTGAAGGAGATAATAACGACAAAGGTTTACGAAGCCCTTGCTACCTGCCAAACACTGTGCTGAGCTTTTCTCAGTTGTCTCCTCTGATCTTCATAACAATCCTTCCACATAGGTACTATCCTGATACTCATTTTACAAAGGAGGAAACTGAGACAGAAAGGTTAAGGGACTTGCCCAGAACCAATTACACAGCTTGTAGGTTCATGAGGTCAAACTTGAACTCAGGTCTGGTGCTCCAAATTCACCCAGCCTGACTACACAGGAGAAAGGGGCCAGATCCAGAGCCTACAGAGTCCCATCAGAAAGTTGGGGAGTCGGAAAGAGATGGGAGAACAGCGCCCCCTCGAGGGGGTGCACAGTCTCTCACTCCCGACATCAGTGACTCAGCGGGGCTCCTGGCACCCTAACCTGGGCGCTGTGCCAACCAATGAGCAACGCCCACCGGGGAATCTACCCAGGGTGTGCCCTTCCAGGGAACCCCTTAAAAGGACTGTGGGGCTCGGGGCTGCATCTTTCTGGTCCTACACAGAACCGGGAAAGAAGTCAACATGGTGCTCTCTGGTGCTGACAAGAATAATGTGAAGGCCGCCTGGAGTAAGGTGGGAGGCAACAGCGGTGCCTACATGTCTGAAGCCTTGCACAGGTAAGGACTCCCTCCCCTCCTCGGCCTCTGCCCTTCCCACTCTCCCTGGAGGCCCCCAGACCCAGGGATGCTCCTTCAGAATCCAGAATCCCAGTTCGCCTCTAGAATTCCAAACACTTCTCTTCCGCGTCCTGAGGCCACAGGGGACTCTGTGGTCTTCTGAGCCCAGCATCCTCTTCTCTC
Organism: Gracilinanus agilis; assembly: GCF_016433145.1. NCBI lineage: Eukaryota > Metazoa > Chordata > Mammalia > Didelphimorphia > Didelphidae > Gracilinanus > Gracilinanus agilis. Next base: position 1,524 of record NW_025396278.1, on the reverse strand, counting down.
CTTCTTAGCACCTACCGACTACGCCTCCCTGTCCTTAAGCCTGCGTCTAGCCCCCACATTGCCCAGGGGACCGTGCTCTGAATGATGCTCCAAAGAATGCCTCTCTCCCTCCCACAGGACCTTCCTCTCTTTCCCCACCACCAAGACCTACTTCCCGCACTTCGATTTTTTCTCGGGCTCGCCTCAAATCAGGGCCCAAGGCCAGAAAATCGCGGACGCCGTGGGCGTGGCTGTGGCCCACATGGACGACCTGGCCACAGCTCTGTCCTCACTGAGCGATGTGCACGCCCACGAGCTGAAGGTGGATCCCGTCAACTTCAAGGTGAGCCCGAGCTTATAGGACTCACAGGGAAGCTGAGGGATCCAGGGATGATCCCTGGAGATGCCCAGTGCCGCCAGGAACGCAGCTCCATTGAGGGAAGTGGTTCTTACAGGGAAGACTTGGAACCCAGGACAGATAGTTCTACACCCCGGGTCTGAGTAGGCTCTGAGTGTGGTCAGTGGGAGCGCACTGGGTGGGGGGGATGCGTGGCAGGTAAGAGAAGAAAGCGCGTAGGGGCAGTGGAGATGGGGGCGAGGGGTAGGGGGTAGGGGGGACCACCGTGTGCTTGTGAGCGCGCGCGCACCCCAAGCCCACCGAGCCTGACCCTGGAGCTGTCCCTTCTCTCCCAGTTGCTGTGCCACAATGTGCTCGTGACTCTGGCCTGTCACCTCGGCAAGGATTTCACTCCCGAGATCCATGCCTCCATGGACAAGTTCTTGGCCTCTGTGTCCACCGTGCTGACCTCGAAGTACCGTTAAGTCTGTGTGGGAGGCCAGAGGTTTCCTCCTCCTCTTCCCCTCCTCCCCCGCCGCCACCACCGTCTGGGCTGAGGCTGCGGGGTCCTCAGTGTCCCTAACCCCATGCTGCCTCGCACGGACAGATGGAAGTCTTCGAATAAAGTCTGAGTCTGCCACAACTTGGCTGTGTACGCTTACTTTCTGAGAGTCTGGGGCTCGGATGTGCGGGGGCGGGGGTGAAAGCGGGGGTGCGGTGGGGGTTGGGGGAGCTGGGGATGTGTGTAGGGAAGAAGGAACCTCAGTGTTTATTTCTAGAATCCTGCCTCCCGTGGCTCCTTCCACAGCCCTGAAGNGCTGGGGATGTGTGTAGGGAAGAAGGAACCTCAGTGTTTATTTCTAGAATCCTGCCTCCCGTGGCTCCTTCCACAGCCCTGAAGCGGTGGAGGTGGGGAGGGGAAGCCATGCAATAGAAATGGGGGTGGACATGGACCTAGACCAGTCTCATGGCCCCCAGCACCCTTGGAGATGCCCCTCACCCACACCCCAGCTCCTTTTGCCACAAGCATTGACTGGGTTCTCTGATGGAAGTCACAAAGTACCATAAAACTTGGTGTGGGCTTGAGAGGAGTCCCTCCCTAGAACTGGGAAAGTGCAGTGAGTGAATCCACCTTAGCCTAGCTGACATCCTAGTTCATATTCTTGCACTGGGGCCCTGATGCTTGAATAATATCATCTGGTGAGACT
>NW_025396277.1:0-7063 GCF_016433145.1 Gracilinanus agilis | reverse complement strand
TGGATCTCCATCCACCGAGCCACCCAGCTGCCTCTGAGGCAATCACTTCTCTATCCAGAGGGAGGATAACATGTTCCCTCTTGCATTTTTGTGATGATCAGAGTGCCCAAGTATAAAGGTTAATCTTTACCTATTGTTGTTTTTGCATAAATTTCTCTATTTTACTCAGATATATATTAGAGAGTATCATAGAAAATAGGGAAAGAGAAGACGTGGGAAGGATATAGAGTAACTTGAGAGCACAAGAGAGCACAAAAGATTGAAAAAAGAGGTCTTTTCTTGTAGAAAGATCTTGGAAAATTTTGTAAAAAGGAATCTTTAAATAATTACAGCTTGCATTTATATAACACTTTAATGTTCACAAATATCTCACCTACATTGTGTCAAATGACCCTCAGAACCACTCTATGTTATTGTCACTATTTTACACATGAGAAAAAACCCTGATATTCAAAATGGAATACCATGATTCATTTGGTTTGTTCTCCAAAGAACTCATTTTAGAGAATTGTTTTATTGTATGGATTTTTCTTATAAAATTTCACATATTACAAACATGGATTTAATGATAAGGTACAAAACCTGTATGAAAGAAATAACAATGTAAAATAATAGAAAAATGCAGGGGGAAAAGAACATGGCAGCATGGATATGAAAAGAAAACTAGAGGATTTGTGGCATGTGAGAATAATCTAAAATCAAAACACCTCTTGAATGAAAATAAGAGGCTCAAACAAAATTTATGATATATTGTGATTCCTTAAAAGAAAGAGTTCTAAGCATTTTATCAAGTAAGGTGAAGATAAAGAAAATTCTTTTGGGAGAAAAACTGGAAAATATTATGCTGGGAGATACCATAAGCAATGAATTGATACAATTTAAAAATACATATTCACTGAATGTCATATTGCCTAAATTCATAAAGTAAAAAAAAATGAATGAAAGTCTTTTTTTTTATCCTGGGACTCCATTCTAGGAGCATAGGGCCACAACCAGTAGGCAATGGGTCACACAGTCGCTCAGGGTCACCCAGCTGGGAAGTGTCTGAACCCGGGTTTTGAACCTAGGACCTTTCCTAGAGAATTAGAGAGGTTAAAAGCATCCATGCAGTGAAAGGAGATAATAAACTGTTACAGAGGAAACAAAACCAACATTATTAGAGAAAAATTAGGACTATTGCAGAGGCTTTTACAGGGCCACTATCCTAATACTGGCATAAAGGTGACTTGAAAAAAGTCGTTTTCCTCCTCAATTCCCTGGCTTATAGTCTTTCTCTTTGAGAAGATAATTCTGAGAATTAAAGCTTACCAGGGTGATGTCTCCTATGAGTAGATGGCTTGGCTCAGCCCATCAGAGTATGTATGTGTGTCTTTCTGATTTTGTGTGTACCACCAAGTTATATGGATAAGATTCCCTGAGATAAATGGCCCCAGAGACGTGATTTTCATGTCACTTGTGGATGACATTGATACTACCTGCAAGGGGAATAAGGGCTATCCCAGAAGAAATGAACTTTTTTCTTAGTTGTAAATCACTAACAGCAATTAATTCTAATTCATCAATACAAACAAGTTGATGCATGCAACTGGGAGAGAAACTTTTCCTGAACTCCCAGGGATGGAGTGTTTGGAGGTCAGACAGAGTTACAGACAAAGGGATGAAACCTCCATGTCCATTTCTTGCATTAGACTTTTTAGGAATTCCTTTCAATGACCTTGAGCCCAAGATTCTTCTCCATATTCACTATACAATGCATCCTTTCCCCAAAGCCCCTGTTCCTCTGCTTTACTTCCCTGTGAAACAGTGACATCAAGCCTGAAAGGTGTTATCATGATGGAAGACCTTGAGTTAGGTCCAGGCCACAGAATGCCTATATTTTTTGGTTGCCAGTCTGGCACCAAACTCATGACTAGTAGCTAGGCACTTGGCATTGTTAATTCATTTTTAATCCTTGAAAACCAAAGAGCAATAATCTTTTTAATGCTGAATAAAAAGAAAGAGTGGTCTTCTAGAGTGAAGGTATTTATTCCAGAGAGAGAGAGAACAGACAGACAGACAGACAGACAGAGAGAGAGAGAGAGAATAAAGATGAGGGTTCAAACTCAAAAGAAAAGCCAATTTTGAAAAGAAGTGGGAAACACAATTTTAATAGTGTTTTAAGAAAATGGAGGAGAGTGGTTCTCTGGGATTGGCCAACAAAGAAAAAACTTCTGCTCATCAATAGATTGGATTGTTGACCAGGGCATGACTTGGATAAGGTACAAGGAGATACTTCCTTGAGTTTATTTGTAAAGGCTCAGGGGCCACTCAGGTCCAGGATGACTTAACCTTCTAACAGAAGCATCTGCAAGATTTATTTCAGGGTGGTCAAACTATTGCCTGATCAGGTTAATCCTGGTGATTCTCACTAGAATCTGAAGAATAAGGTAGTTCTAAGAATACCAGATCATTAGAGACAGGATCATACACAGACCTAGGGGAATTTGAATCATGGCCAGCTATATTCAGATTCATTATTATTTTTACATCTGCATCATTGAAGAATGAAAAGTAAAAGGTAGGTCAAATCTTAGAGGTCCAGGGGGCAGCTGGGTAGCTCAGTGGATTGAGAGCCAGGCCTAGAGACGGGAGGTCCTAGGTTCAAATCTGGTCTCAGACACTTCCCAGCTGTGTGACCCTGGGCAAGTCACTTGACCCCCATTGCCTACCCTTACCACTCTTCTGCCTTGGAGCCCATACACAGTATTGACTCCAAGACGGAAGGTAAGGGTTTAAAAAAAAAAAATTAAATAAATAAATAAATAAAAATAAAAAAATAAAAAAATAAAATAAAATCTTAGAGGTCCAGGTTGACATCTACTTGTGCTCCTGGGGACCTGGGAGACTGGTTTTGCTTGACAATAATAGGGAAGTTTGGAAAGGGTGAAGTTAGGAAGAAATAATGCATTCAATTTTGGACACTTTGAGTTGGAGATATCTTTTGTACATCCACTTTTAGATGTCTGAAAGATAGTTGTAAATACAAAACTGGAGGTCAGTTTTGTTTTGGACATGATGAGTTTAAGATATTTGTGGTACTTCTAGCACAAGATGTCCAATAGGCAGGTGGAGATTCAAGCACGGAGGTTAGGAAAAAGGTTAGGTGTGGAAAAATATATTTGATGATAATTGTTATAAGGGGATAAAGAGGATGGTAATGAGGGGGTCACTAGGGGCCTAGGAACCAGTAACTAAACTAGTTGGAGTTTGGAGTTGATGTTATCAGAGGGGAGCAGCCTCAGCTGAGCTGCCCAGTGAATCTCCATTGCTAGCTGCAGGCTCCTTTAAGATGTTGGGTTGGTGGCCCCTCCCTGCTGAGGTAATGTCTCCTTATTGGGTGAGGGCAGAACCCAGCAGGAATCCATGGCTCAACTTCTTGCCAACAATGGAGGCTTAGATTTCACTTCCACAGTAACCCCTACTTCTCTAAATTCTGTCCTCCCCTTAGTCTCCTTAGCTTTGATGGTGTTGGAACAATCACAGGAATTCACAGATTAAGGCTAAGGGATTTATTAGAAACTGGAAAGGGAAACTAATGTAAGAGGGCTTAGGTCTTTCTAAGCTGTTGCAAGGGGCAACTGGCAAGTGCTGGCAAAGGACCTAAAAGGTCTTGACAGGGTGAGGGCAAGCAGCCCTCAGCCAGAGATAACTAGACTCTGGTTTGATATTATTTGATCCACTAGCTCTCAGATGATGTTGTTAGGTTGCTCTAAAGATGGTCCTAACCACTAGGCTACACTATCCTAAGTTCCTGTCCATGATCCACCTCCCTTCCACCCTTCACAACCCTGGGGCCCCAGCGGGAAAGGTCAGGGATAGCAAGTTGTCTGCATGAGGTCAAGGGAAATCAGAACCCAGGGTTGGGTTTGCAGGGCCTTATATAGTCACAGCTCAACTGCTACTTGGCACCTGCCCCATGGCGCATGCCATCAGCAAGATTCCATTCAGGGTAACTGACAGGTTTGCCTAGGGCAATATTGCATGCAAAATCCCTGCGCCACATAATCATCAAAGAGATGATAACTGAATCCATATAACTTGATGTATTCACCAAGCAAAATAGAGGGCAAGATGTAAAATTGAAAATTGATTTAAACTTCTATTTTTAAGACTTAATCAAGCTCTCATGGGTTTAGTATTCTCCCATACCTGTGTAAGTTCAAATTTATTACCTTTGTAACTCCACCATTCACATACATTCCACAGAAATTTTTCTGAAGACCAAGCTTTTGTCTCATAATTGCCTCCTCTGAGGACTCAAATCCATTCTGAAATGGATACTCTTATGTAGCCTAACTTTATAACAGCCATCCACTACTCTAAATTAATTCAGGTTAGTTTGTAACCTTACCCACCACCCACTTAATGCAAATTCAAGTTGGTTCAAAGTCATTGCAGACTGTACCCTTGTCTACAGACTAATCCTGTCTGTCTCACCCGAGGATTACTCCCATCTTTCAAGGAGGAGATAATGAAGAGGAGCTGAAGTGACTTTTAAAAAAAAGCATATTGTTGTGATATAATGTCAGACCAATCAGAAAAAAGACACACTTCAGTACTTGAGGTTTTGCTCTGCCATCTTGTTATAAAAAGATCCAGTCAACTCTCATTCATGGTATTTGGTAATAGAGAGAGACCAGTGACCCAGTTTATTGGTTACTAATAACCTAATTTTATTCATCAGTAGACGGGGTACTATGAAGTTTAGTCCATGATGCTTCAGCCTGTACTTGAGCAAAGTTTGTACACAACTTCCATGTTCACTCTTTTCTCCTTTTGCACATTGAGAAAGATGTCTTTTCATTGTCTCTTTCATTATTTCATTATTATAATTATTTTTAGCTGGTGTACTTGTTTGCTGTTCTTTTATTCCTATTTTCTTGGGTGTTTGAGAAGCAAATAATCTCTTCCAGTCTGATTTCTTTCCAGGAATGCTTTGAAGACTTCTATTATTGAACAGCCATATTTTTTTTTTTATTTGTGAGATTTGAAGGTTGTGTCACGTTGGGGTGTCCCTTGAATTCTGTTGCTTTTTAGAACATGTTATTTTAATCCCTTCTTTAATTCTTCATGGAATAATTTGGAATTGAATTGATGCAACCATTTTGTGTGATTTGGGAAGCTAATTATCAGATATTTTACACATTTTATAGTTTGGGGAATGGAATTCTGTTTTCTATCATTGCTTCTTGGGTTTCATCATTATGTGGAAATGCTTTTGATTTTTGAGAAATTTTTTGAAATCTGCAAATTTACTGAAGCTATTAATTGCCTTGACTAGTATCTCTAGTGATTCTCTGGATTTTTCTGAGTCACCAAACAGGGATAGATTTATTACTTTACATATCTTTATAAATAAAATTTTGCACCCTTTATTTCTCTATTCCTTTAATTCCTTTCTCTTGTCTTATTGCTACTGCTAGCATTTCCAGAAGTATATCAAATAATAGTAGAGAGAATTCTTGATCATTACCACATTTATTGGAGAAGGCTCTAAAATATCCCCAATACGTATGAAGCCTGCTTTTGATTTTAGATAGATTTAAAAAATGATATTAAAAAAGATCCTTATATACCTGTACTTTGTAGAGGTTTTATGTTCGTTTTTAAAACTTTTCCTATATGTATTGAGATGATCATGTGGTTTTTAGATTTTTTTGCTTTTTATATGATTGTTTTGATTGTTTTCCTAATGTTGAACCATCATGGAATCCCCGGAATAAATTCCTGCTATAACCATAATCATTTCTTTGATTATTTGCTGTAATTTGTTTCATAGAATTTTTAAAAAACATTTTGAATCAGTGTTAATTAATGCTATTGGTTTATAGTTTTCTTGCCATGTTTTGGTTTCCCTTGTTTAGGTATTAGGACCATTTCTATCTCATAAAAGAATTCTGGGAGAGTTCTTTCTCTTTTTGAGAATAATTTGTGAAATATGGGAACTAACTGCTTAAAAATTTGATCAAATTCTCCTGAGAATTTGATTTTTAGGTTTTCTTTAGGTTTTTATTTTTTAGGGTTTTTTACTATCATAGTATCTGTTTTTTTTTGTTTCCTTGTTTCTTTCTTCCTTCCTTACTTCCTTTCTTTCTTTCCAATCAATACTGGGTATTGGCTCCAAGGTCAAAGAGCAGTAAGGGCTAGGCAATGGGAATGAAGTGACTTGCCCAGGGTCACACAGCTAGGAAGTGTCTGAGGTCAGTTTTGAACCCAGGACCTCCCATCTCTGGGCCTGGCTCTCACTCCACTGAGCTACCCAGTTGCCCTCTGTCATAGTTTCTTAATAGTGGGATCTATTTCCTTTTTTGAGATTGGGTTATTTAAGACCTCTTGTTTCTGATAGTTTGGGTATTTCATATTTTGGAAGATATTGATTTATTTCTTTTGTGTTCTCAGTCTTGTTAGTATATAATAGCTTAATATGTTATGATTATTCTTTATATTTCTTCTTGTTTGGGTGTGATTTTGACTTGTGTATTTGCTATTTTATTGTTTTGATTTTTATGTTCTCTTCCTTTCAATCTAGGCTTTATCTATTTTATTAGACTTTTCAAGAAAGTAGCTTTTAGTTTTGCCATTTTGATTTTTTTCATATTTTCCTATTTCCTTTCTAATTCTTAATATCACATGTTTTGTGTTTAATTTAGGTTGATTTATTGGTTGATTTCCTAATGTTAAAAAATGCATATCCACTTTGTTAATCTCTTCATTTTTAATTTGGGTTAGCTATGATTTTACTATATCATTTCCCCCAAGGACATATTTAGTGAATTACAGAAATTTGGACATGTTATTTCATCAAAATTAATTTTACATAGTTGTTGTTGTCCATCCTTCATTTTCAAAGAAGATCAATGACATCTAAAGGGTGATGTTTCTAATGAGTGAAAGTTGAAAGTACTGAGGAAACAAAGGTCTGACGTTTTGAGCATATTGATTTATTAAACAATGTATGACAATTGCCTAACAAATCGAGACTAGTCCTTTTTCTGAGCATAGGATTGGACCCCAAATGCAGGGG
>NW_025396276.1:0-3172 GCF_016433145.1 Gracilinanus agilis | reverse complement strand
TATAGAGAGAGAGAGAGAGAGAGAGAGAGAGAGAGAGAGAGAGAGAGAGAGAGAGAGAATTGAGATATCAAGGAGAAAAAAAAGGAAAGAATTCCAAAGAATATATTTTTAAAAGCTGACAAAGGGAGACTGACAAAGAGATGACTTTAAAACACATTATAAAATGACAGTTTTTCAAACTATCTGCTACTAAGCAACAGAAAGAGAAAACCAGACTAGTGGAAGAGAACAAAGACCACTAAAATAGATGGAAATGCATACAAAAATAATTATCTACACTAAATCTGTTGATATTAAATAACAGGAAAGAATTCAAGAAATACTGTTAAGAAAATGTAATCTAGTATGTAGAAAAATAAAATTTAGAAAGAATTTTAGAAAATAAATTATAAAGATATCTTATATCATCATTAAGATAAATATATTTCTAAAAACATTAGAGAGAAAACAGAATAATATACATATTTATCCCAAATGTAGAAAGAAGATAAATTCTTAACTTACGGAAGCAATGAAAACATTGATAAATGAAAAAGTTGTTGGATTTAATTAATAATAATCAATAATAAAACTATTAATAAAAATAAATGATAAATTTTTTTTTTAACTTTTGTCTTTGGTCTTGGAGTCAATACTGTGTATTGGCTCCAAGGCAGAAGAGTGGTAAGGGTGGGCAATGGAGGTCAAGTGACTTGCCCAGGATCACACAGCTGGGAAGTGTCTGAGGCCGGATTTGAACCTAGGACCTCCCATCTCTAGGTCTGGCTCTCAATCTACTGAGCTACCCAGCTCCCCCAATGATAAATTTTCAACAACAAGAAGCAATACACCAGAAAGGTTTAGTCAATATACCCAAACATTTGTGACAGTAAAGGTGGGGGCAGGGCCCACATGTGTAGTGAAGGGTCCACATGTGGTGAGGACACTGTCTTAGTGTGGCTTAAAGGGAAGCAGAATAAATATCCCTAGTCTCATCTACCCCCACTGTCCAAGGGATACTTTCATTCCTACCAAGACTGGAAGCAGGAGGTTGGGGCCAGAGACCACTCTGTTCTCCGCAGAGAGAGGGATTGATTATCAGACTAGAATTTTATATTTCTGTTCCCTTAAATGTTTTTTTGTTTGGGGGACATGATCAAGTTTGAGCTAACTTTTGATCATTTTGTCATATGAAGGTGAAGGATGACCCCAGGCTCTATAGCCAAGACTTGGCCCATTTCTCATGTAATACTAGTTTCACAATGAACACACATAGAGAATAGCATAGAAACCCATTTATCCAAATCAGTACCAAAATAAATCATCCAAATAAATTTATCCAAATCAGTACCAAAATAAAAAATGGAGAAAGGATATATGAGAGACAACAAGCCAGACAATACAGAATGAAGGAGCTCTCCTATTGGGAGTGAAATAACAGATAGGGAGGTCCTAGGTTCAAAACTGGCCTCAGAAACTTCCTAGCTGTGTGACCCTGGGCAAGTCACTTGACCCCCATTGCCTAGCCCTTACCAGTCTTCTGCCTTGGAACCAATACACAGTATTGACTCCAAGATGAAAGGTAAGGGTTTAAAAAATAATAATAAAATATAAAAATTCAGAATGACATAATTTGAGAGTTGGAATGGTCCTCAGTGGTTATCTACTCCAACCTATACTTGAAGAAATCTCTACTATAACATACTAGACAAGTAAGTGTCCATTCTCTGCTTTTCGGAGGAAGAATCCATCATCTCTCAAAGCAGCCTATTCTCCTTTTAGGTGACTCTAATTTGGGGAAGTTTTTCCAGACATCCAGGCTAAACTGACCTCTTTGAAACTTCTACCCACCACTTCTGATCCTGTCTTCTGGGGCCAAACAGAACAAATCGATTTCTTCCTCCATGTGACTGCCCTCAAAATAATAGAAGATAGTTATGTTCCTGCTGAATTTTCTCTTCTCCAGACTAAACATTTTAATTGATTCTCATATGACATGGATTCAGGGTCCTTCATCATCTTGGTTTCCCCTCTCCGGACATTCTCTAGCTTAGCAACGTCCTCAAACTGTGATATTTAGAGCTGAGCGCCACAGTCCAGATGAAGTCTGCCAAGGGCAGAAGACTGTTGGACCATCCCTTCCCTATTCCTGGGAAATTATGCCCCTCTTTATGCAGCCTAAGATAGCATTAGCTTTTGGGGGCTGCTACATCCCTCTGAAGACTTCATACTGAGTATGCCATCCACTTAAACTCCCAGATTATTTTTAGTACATCCACTAACCATTCACGCCTAATGCATTTGTGAAGTGGATTTTTAATATCCCGGCTTAAAACTTTATGTTTATCCCCACTGAACTTCTTCATAATAGAGATCACCCAGTGTCCTGGCCCGTAAGATCGTTTTAAATTCTGACTCTCTCATCCAGTGTGTTAGAGCTTCCTCCCAGCTCAGTGTAATCAGCAAATCTGAGAAGTGTGAAATCTATGCTTTTATCAAATCATTAATAACAATGTTAAACAACACAAGGCCGAATACAGATCCTCGTGGCACTCTGATAGAGACTTCCTACCACATTGACACTAAACTATTAAATAAAGCCCCATTTGAAGCCAGCAAACCAAACAGTTTTAAATCTATTTAACTGGGTTCTTTTCTAATCCACATCTCTGTCTTCTCCATTAAAATTGTATTCTACTTTCTTAATGGCTTTGCTAAAAAGCTGAACGTTTATAACTGAATTCTTTGTATAAAAATACCAGGACTAGGGATTTTCTCATCCCAGGGGAACTGGAAGGATGGAAACTCTTTCCACTGACACATCTATGCCTTAGTAGATGGATCCTAGGGAATTCCAGTTTCCTTAGGCACATATCATTATTTTTTTCATGGCCACAAGTCAAAAGCAGAAATTTAAACCTAGAGCTTCTTGACTCCAAATCTATCTAGCACTCGACCCTTTGCATACTATTGCTCTTGTTATTGTGCGTCTGATTCTTTGTGACCCCATTTTTCTTGGCAAAGATACTGGAGTGGTTTGCTATTTCCTTCTCCAGATCATTTTACAGAGGAGGAAACCAAGGCAAAGAGAGTTAAGTGTCTTACCCAGGGTCACACAGCTGGCGTCTGAGGCTGGATTTGAACTTCAACCAGGCCTTTGCAAGATCTCTCTCCCTCTCCCTCTCCCTCTCCC
>NW_025396275.1:0-5391 GCF_016433145.1 Gracilinanus agilis | reverse complement strand
GATGCCAGCCCCCCACTTCCCAGACTGCCGGTTGGAGGGGCTCCCCGCCGAGTCTCCCCCTTTCAGACGAGGACAGCAGGGGGAGGGGGCTCTGCCACGCGGTGGGGTCTTTCTGCTTGGCTACGCGTGTGGGCATCTGCCCTCCCTTGGTGCCCCCTCCTGCTGGAGCACATCTCGGCCCCTCTAGGGCACGCCAGGGGCCTGCCCAGGGAGTGCCAGTGAGTCACTTCTCATCAGAGCTGGGTGTGGGCGCTGATGTTCCGGGCACACTCGGCTCCTCTCCTTCCCCTTGGCCCCGGGCAGCTGATCTAGGCGCCCCCTCCCTTAGACCCACCCCATCAGGCTCCTCTTCCCCGAGGCTCCCGATTGGCCGGACGAAGCTGGCCCTGGAGGCCGGCCCTGGCATTTAAGGGGAGCCGCAGCGGCGGGCAGGGACTTCCTGGCCTGCCCTCCGAGGACCTCGCAGGTATTTCTGATTTCCTCTGAGTTCTGGGGCGACGGCAGTGAGGAGCAGAGGCTGCTCTGGGCGTGGAGGGAAAGTGCAGGGCATTGGGGGGCTGCTGGAAGCAGAGGGGGGGCGGGGGGCCTCGTCCCTCCCTTCCTCTCCCGCCAGTCCCTGGCAGAGACCTCGACGTGCTCAGAGGGCGAGGATGCCGCGGCCACGGCCAGCCGGCCACAGAGCTGGCACGAACCCTCCACACTGTTGGGACACTCGGGGGGGCGCGAGGCCAGGAGAGCCCGAGGGTGGCCGGCCGGATCTGGCCAGAGGCGCCGTCGGGTCTGGCTTGGCTCCGTCCGGCCAGTGGCCCAGTCCCTGGTGCCCGGCCCCGGGGCTCAGGCACAGGTGGACGGGAGGAAGCTGGCGCCGCTGGCTTGCCTGTCCTGGGCCAGGTTTCTGTCCCGGCGGCTGGAGGGGCCGCTCGGCTCTCCGTGCCTGGCCCGGGCTTGGCTCGCCCTGAGAGAATCCTGGAGGGAGACCCAGCCGAGGGGCTCGGGGGGGGGGGCGCGGCGTCCCCCGGGAGGAGATCCATCCAGGGAGCTGACCCCGGAGGCCACCCTCGCAGCGGGCGTCCGGCGGGGCTTTTCCTGGCATTTTTCTCGGCTCCTCAAGAATTCCCTTCGTTTTTCTGCCCCCCCATGAAGATATTCGTGTCCCCCTTACACGGGGCCCCCGTCCTCCACATCCCTTCCCCGAAGTGCTCCCCCTCCCGGAGCTGCCGTTTCCGCAGCGTTCATCCTGGAGGGACCTTCCAAAGGGTGGGGCTTCCTGTGGAGGAAGGGAGCTGCCCGCTGGCCGTCTCCAGGCCTAGGGTGGGCGGCCCTGCGCTGGGCGGCCTCCCAGGTCCCTTCCCCGGCGGCGTCCCCCGATGGGAGACTTTCAGGGGCTCCTCCTTGGCCGGGCGAGGAGAGGCCGCGATGGGCTGGCCAGGCTGCTTCCTGGGCCCGTGGGCTCGGCCCTCCGAGGGCCCTCCCGTGCCTCCGCGTGCCGGGGACGGGCCCAAGAATTGTCCCCGCGTGGGCTGGGGGTGCCCAAGCTCTGACCGCTCCTGCTGCTGTCCGAGCGGCCCCGGGCTAGAGGCTGTGGGGCCCGAGCAGGGCCAGCCTCCCTAGAGCCGGAGGGCCCCTTGGCCAGAGGGCCGGCTCCTGGGGTGGGGGGATGGCTCTGGTCCTGGAGAAGCCGAGGCCCCCAGCGTTTGGGGGCCCCTTCCTGGAAGGGCCCCGACAAGGAGAAGGCGGGAGCTACGGGAGGTGTCGGAGCAGGCCTGGAACGCCTCTCCCGCCGCATAGTTTAACTTCCACTTCTGGGCTCCCTGGACTGCAGGTTCAGAACGGGAAGCACCGAGAGGCCATGAAGCCCAGCCGAGAGATTGCGAAGTCCAGCCAACAGATCGCAAAGTCCAGCCAACAGGCCGTGAAGGCCACCCGAGTGACCGCGGAGTACACCCGCGAGACCCCAAAAGGCACCCGAGAGACCTGGAGGGTCACCCGAGAGACCGTGGAGTTCGCCCAAGGGGCCACGAAGTCTAGCCGAGGGACCGCAAAGGCCATCAAGAAGTCATGAAAGGACGCCGAAGCCCCAAAGAGGCCAAGTTCAAGGACAGAGAGCTGGTTGGGATGGGAGGTAAGATTCGAACCCAGGGCTTCCCGGTCTGCTGCAGCACATGGTCAGTCTCGCTCAATGGGAGCCGCCCTCATGGAGCTGGTGGGCCCGGGCGGTGGGGATGCTGGAAGGACGGGCAGAATTCACATCTGTGTCCTGGAGTCCAACCCTAGTCTCGGACCGTTTGGCCTCCCAGAGCAGAAGGGACGAGGGCCCGATTCAAGGGGTGCCGCGGCTCCTGTGGATGCTGGGGAGCCCCTTCCCTTCTGTTCCCGCGAGGCCCATCCGAAGCCCAGGGCCGCCCGCACTCCTCTCCTCTCGGCCAGCCCGCCTCCGCGCAGCGCCGCTTTGCCTGCCTCAGCGAGAGCCTGGCCCTGGGCTGCCTCTTCCTCGGACCCTCCGGCACCCACAAAGGGCCGGCCCAAGCCTGAGGCAGGGGGGCCGGCGGGCCGGGGGGGGGGCCTCCCCTCCGCGAGCCTCTGTCGCTGGGTCTGGCCGTAGAACTCGGGCTCTGGTTCTGATCCGGGCCCTCGGGCCCATCCCACGCGAGAGCACAAGAGAAGGTCCGGCACCCGCTAAGACGGGCCTCCGGCGTCGCCCTGCTGCGCAGGAATCCTCGGGTGGCCTCGGCGTGGCTGCGGCCATGACCGGCCCTTTCGGCCCGCGCTCAGGAGCTCGGAGAAGGGAGGCCGAGCTCGCCTCCTCCAGGCTGCCAGCGCGTCTCCCTCCCCGAAGGCCCGGCCAGCCGGTTCCGGCTGGGAGGGGAGGTTGGCCGGGGCTGGCCGTGCCGCGGAGGCCGGGCCTGGAGCTTTGCCCAGGTTGCCGTAGCAGGGCCTGCGGGCCGCGGACAACCAGGGGACCGGCAGACGCCCACCAGACGCCCCTTCTGCAGGCCCGTGCGGGGGCCGGAGGCCCAAAGAGGAGGCGGGCCTGGCCTCCGGCTTTCCCTCTGTTCGAGGAAGCCGGACGCTCCCCGGGAGCTCGGAAATGGCTCTCCAAGTCCAGCTGTGGCACCGCGGCAGGGCCGGACATCCTCGGAGGGCGAGCTCGGCTCGGCGCGGCCCCCTCGGCACGTGCCCAAAGCCGTATCTGGGCAGCCCCGTCCCAGCCTCCCAACGAGGGCGCCGAGGACACGGCTCTTGGGGAGGAGGGGCGGCGGGGAATCGTCTCAGCCGTGTTCTTTTTCTCCAAACAGGGATGCCGCCGCCGTATATCCAGATCTGCCCTCCCCATCCCTCCGCGGGGCCAGCCGTGCCACCGAACCCCCCGGCAGGCTGTCCTGGCTCTGGGCCTTACCCGCCAAATGTTAATGCTGGCGGTGCCCCTGGGCACGGCGGGCACCCGCCCCATAGCCGCCCCCCCCACGGCCACTCGCCCCCCCGTGCTCCAGGAATGACCCCGGGAGGACCCTACTGCATGCCCGCACCGCCTGGCTGCCAGCCTCCTCCAGGGCACCATCCTGGGCATCGCAGGCACCACAAACACGGTCCTGGACACCCCTGCCGCCAGGTGAGCGTCCGGCCTGAGCCAGATGGAGCCGGTGTCCTCGGGAGGGAGCAGCAAATGGGGAGGCCGCCGGCCTCGCTGGCCGGGAGACTCCCCTCTCCGTGGCACCGAGATCTCTTGGGCCCCTGCCGAAGAGGGGCGGCAGCGGGGCAAGGCTCGGCCCTCCGGTTCGCAGAAACAGGCTTGGGGAGGGCCAAGAAAAGCCATTTAGCCGAAGGGCCGAGTAGCCACACGTGTCTGAAACGGGCCTTAATGGGCATCTCCCGGGGCTGAGCCGAGGACCTGGCCAGGGCCCGGCGAGAAGGCTGACGGTTAGGCCAGAGAGGCCTCCTCAGCAAGAGCACGTGGCCCCGTGGGAAACCCGGAGCCGAGTCTCAGCCCCTGACCCATTGTCCATCCAGAGCTTGTGCTCCACTAGGAAAGCCACTAAGACCCCAGAGTCCTCTTTGTGCCACGAGAAGCGTGAGTGCAGGGCGAGTCCTCAGGTTCCATTTGGCTTCGGTTGACTTGGATTGGTCTGAGAACATGAGACGTCAGAGATTCAGTGACCTAGGAAGGGCCTGGGTTCGAGGCCCGGCCCTAGCCTGGTGGAGCTCCTGGCCCCCCCCCCCCCATGCCTCACCTTCCTCATCATTAAAAGCTGGGCGTGGCGCTAGATGCCCGCTGCTGCCCTCAAGGAGCCACGGACCAGAGGCCGGCCACGTCGGCCTCTTGCCGAAGCCCGGGTCAGGTCCGCAGTCGCAGCCCTCCCCAGCCCACTTGGGTTCTCGATTCTGGCTTCCCCGGAGCTCCTGTGAGTGGCGAGCCCGGACGAGAGATGGGGAAGCCCGCCGAGGAGCAGGCTGGGCTCCGTCCCGACAGCTCCTGAGACTCCTCTCCCTGCAGGGCCATCGCGGTTCCTGTAGCTCGGGCTCCGATTCTGCCTGAGGAGGGCCAGCCGGCCTGGGGCCTGGGGCCTGGGGAAGCGGCCCACGGCCCAGCCACCCTCCCCGCGGCCACGGTCCGCTCCTGCTCGTCCTGCTGCCCCCCGAGGGTTCCGTGTCTGCCCTGAAATTAAAAGCTCCTCCGGGAGGCCTGCTTCACTGCCGTCTGGGTCTTTTTCTTCTCGTGCCACCCTCGAGTCCGAGAGCGTCCTGCCCCCGGGGACGTCCTCAGGGATCTGCTCAGCCCCTTGACTCCCGCCGGAGCCACGAGCCCCCACAGGGTGCTTCCACTGGAGCCTCCTGGGCAAGGCCACGATTGCAGAAGGGAGTCCGAGCGCCTAGTGAGGCTGCCCGGGGAGGCCATTCCCCACGCTTGGTCCCGCTCCCAGCCCCAGGCAGGCGTCCTCTGGCCCTCCCTTCCCTTGGTCTACCTGCCTCTCCCCCCCCCCCCAATCCCTCCCCGCCTCAGTTTCCCCTCTTCTCCTTTTTCCCGTTCACGCTCCCTTCTTTTTCTTCATTATCCTTCGCACCTTCGCTCCTTCTCTTCTTTAGTGCCAGCCCCGGGGCCATGGCGAGGGCAGAAGGCTCTCCAGAGGACACCTCCTCTTCCCTGGCTGCCATGATCTTTCCCCGTAGGTCCCGCACCCGCTATTTCTTCAGGGTCCCCCCGGTGACCACTAGAGCCATGTGGCGGGGGCCCCTCGCCCCTCCAGGTGGCCACACTCACTCCCCAGGGATGCACATGGAAAGAGGAGAGGGGAGGGCCGACTATTCCCAGACAGGCTGCCCTGGCATGAGGGGAGAAGACAAAAAGTCACTCAAGGGTCAGCGGGAGATAGTGGATCTCTGGAGGAAATGAAG
>NW_025396274.1:0-3603 GCF_016433145.1 Gracilinanus agilis | reverse complement strand
GTCTTCTCTCTGCTCCCAGCATGGAGGAGAGGCAGATGAGACGTCTGGGGATGCGAGGACTAAAGGAAGGGCACCAGGCAGCTCTCCCAGCAAGCAGGGACCTCGGAGAGAAGGCAGTGCCTGCGCCCTGAGGGCCGTGGCACCATCTTGTTGAGAAACATGGACTTGGATTTGGATTCCAAAGGGGCCACATGTAGGAATATGGAGGACCAGGGCAGAGCAGGACAGAAAGGCACAAAGACCCCCTTGGTGTAGACCTTGGCAAAGAGACTGGCTTGGCTGGAGCCAAGTGTGGGAAGGCAGAGCGTTGGGGACCTAAATGTCATATGAAGGAATAACCAGGAGCCCAGTGCCCCCAAATCACTGTATGGGGGTGGGAGGCAGGGAATAAGGGGTTAAGACAACTGGAAACATGTGTTAGATTAAAATGAATAACTCCAGGGACGTATTCCCATAGAGGTGATTATTAATCCCTTGAAATAGATAAAGCAGATAGGCAGAGATTTAAAGTCTCTTTTCTACTCTAAGTCTGACCAGAGGAGGGGGCTTCTGAGAGATACTACAGAGATGAAATCAAAGATGCAAAAAGTGAAATCAGCAAGAGATGGTAGGAAGGTGAAACTGAAGAGAGATGTTATAAAGGTGAAATTGAAATGGCAAGTGATGGAACAAAGGTGAAATGGACAAGACGCGGGCAGAGGTGAAATGGACAAGGCAGGGTTGTAGAGGTGAAATTGAGGAGAGAGCTTATAAAGGTGAAATGAGGAAATGGCACAAAGATGAAACATACAAAGATGCTGCTCAGGTGAAATCCAGAGATGTTTTAGAGATGAAACTGACAGGCCTTGCAACCATCTCGAATATGAGGGGGCCAGTGAGGGATTGTGAGGCATCCAGGATGACTCCTAGGTTGGGAGCCTGAGGAAACGGGGAGGATTTAAGGGGAAAGATCGTGAGCTGTGAGACAGAGAAGAAGAAGGGGCAGGGAGACAGAGTCACAGGAAGGTGATACTCGCAGACCTGGATCATCTCAGGCCTGGGAAGGGACCTTAAGGACAAACTAGTATGTGCACTCTGAGGGGCATTTCCAGCTCGCCTGGTATTGGATCCTCCGTTAAGAGACAAGCCAGAGCTCTGGAGCTGGAACCAGAAGAACTAAGCTGGAATCTCCCCTGTGCTGTGTATTGCCTGGGTGACCTCAGGCAAGTCCTCTCTGAGCCTCAGTTTTCTCATCTGTGCATTGAGCTCTGAGAGTCCATCCAGCTCTCATTCTCTGGGTGATTTCCCTGTTTGGCCTCTTAAACCCTGTCACTGAGGCGTCTGGAAGAAGCCGTCCTTTGTCCCCGTGCCTGGGAGAGTACTCGGGTCCCGAAGCGGGGAGGGAAAGGACGGGGAAAGCGGAGGTATTCGCCCATCCTCTGGTTTCTGGAAGCATTTCCTAAGGTTTGATCCCTGATGGACACACACTCCCCCCAGGCACGCCTCCTCTGACCTGGTACATTCTGTCCCCACAGCTCAAGAAGGCCGAGTGGGCTCCTGATTTTGGTCCCAGCACCTTCGTGCCCACCTGGGGGGCCACAGTGACAGGGGCCCGGAAGTTCCTCATTGCGTTCAACATCAACCTCATCTGCACCAAGGAGCAGGCCCATCGGATTGCCCTGAACCTCCGGGAGCAGGGACGGGGGAAGGAGCAGGTGAGGGGCTCCCTGGGGGTCCTCAGTGGAGCTTCCCTCTAGCAGAATCCCGAGTCTCATCCAGGCTCTGCTGTGGGCTCCCTCTGTGACCGCCGGCCGGGCAGCCTCTCCTTTCTGGGTCTCAGTTTCCGTTAAGAGTAAAATGAGGGGCCGGACGAGAGGACCTTTTCCCTAGGTCTGTGGGCCAGTAGGGAGCAGACGGCGACCCAGGGGGCATCGGGGAGGGCACAGGGAGCCGCGAGACCCGAATCCACAGTTGTGCGGCTCATCTTCGGCCCCACCTGCCAGTCACCCACCTTCGTCCCCTTTGCCTCAAGGTCCGGGCTCGGGGGGCTCACCGGGCTCACCACGCCATCTTCCTCTGACTGCTTTTCTAACGTTTACATCTCCTGAGTCCGGTCCAGCCCGGCACGGCCAGTCTGGGGTCAGTGGCCAGAACGACATTTCTTTTCCTGCGTCTTTGAGCCCGTGTCCTCGGCAGCGAAGCCTCTCTCTGGCGGGGGCCCCCGGCCTTCCTTAGCGGGGATTTGGCGCCCCCCTGGATTCTCTCTGGGGCCCTGAGCTTCTCCTCCTTCAGTGGGCTCGTGCCTTCCTCCGTCCTGCCCGTGCTGTAGGGCTCCTTGTAAAGGGCAGGGTTGGGCGCCCGATCGGTGCCTCAGGAAAGGAGAGGCGGCAGAGCCTCGTGCTCTGACCCGTGCGGCGTCCCGGGCTCGGCGGGAGGAGCGGCAGACGTGGCTCCGGGCACGGCTGGGCTCGCCAGGACGGGGGGAGGGGCCTGCCTGGAGTGTGTGAAGCTCGTTTCCTTTGTAGCCCGGGAGGCTGAGGAAGGTCCAGAACAGCACCAGGTGGGGAAGTGGTTTGGGATCTGGTGGACAGCATGGCAAGCTCACTCTCCCTACCTGGGACCTTGGATCACCTGGTGGAGTTGCCTCTTGGCATCCTGTGACCATCCTTGGATTTACCGTGAGACCCCAATTGAAAGCCATCCTCAGGCCTTTTAGCCGAGCTGACCAAACCTGGCTGGAACCAGGTTTGGAGCTTTCCCTGAGACTTCAGTGCTGCTCGCTTTGGGCCCTGCCTGGCTTCGGTCAATAGAATAGTGTAGATAAGTCCTTCCCTGCCCCTGTGGTTTGCCCTTAGGTTGCAAATAGAGAATCCCTTATTTCCATCCATCATTGTTTCCCTCAATTAAACTGTTATAAACTTTTACCTTTGCCTTCTGGTTCCATAGGTCCTGGCCCAGGTGGGCAGAGTGACCTTTGGCCTAACCGCCATTCCTGACAGTTAACAGCTTGGCAGTAAAGCCTGGTCTCCCTATCCTGGTTGGTCCTGTCTCTCCTTCAACCCAGAGTGAACCCACAAGCCATTTAGATTACATTTTAATAATAATAAATAACATCCCTGGTGCCCCACCTTTACAGATGGAGCAGCCAGAGAGTCTCCAGAGCATGCAACGAGCATTCCGTGGGGCCCTGCTAGGTGCCAGGCACTGGGGCGCAGAGACAAAGAAGGGGCGCCCAAGGCGTCGGGGCCCACGAGGGCTCTGCTTCTTGGTGTTCATTTGGCACCGCGGGCTGGGCAGAACGTCCAGGCATACCGGCGGGCAGGCCGAGGAGCCGGGCTCTTCTCCCCCTGGGCCGCTGGTCACCCCCCGGGCCTTGGTTGGGCCTCCGGTCTTGTGGGCGAAGGGCAGGTAGCATGCAGAGCCTCAGGCCCACAGCGCGTGGAGCTGGAAGGGCCTTCGGGGGCCCCGAGGCCTGCCCCCCATTTCGCACAGGAGCAAACAGAAGCCCAAGGAGGGGATGTCACTCGCCCAGAGTCCCCTAACTAGACCCAGGATCGTGGCATTTGGAGCTGGAAGGCTCTCAGGGGGCTCTTCTCTTAGAGGCAAGTAAACTGAGGCCCAGGC
>NW_025396273.1:0-2482 GCF_016433145.1 Gracilinanus agilis | reverse complement strand
CAGGGTGTCAGCAGTGTCAGAGGAGTCCAGGTGGCACCTGAGATATGCTGCCCAGGTTAAAATTTGCAATCCTTGGCAACATATTGGATATGGAAGGGTGTGTGTGAGAGTAAAGAATTAAGAATGGTACTTCGTTCAGAGCCTTGGTGCCTGGGAGAAGACAATCCCCAAACCTAGAAAGTAGATGGGGAACAGCTTGAATTGTTGGGGAGGTATAATGGGTAGTTCTGTGCTAGACATTAAGATTCACAATCTCAACTTAAAAGAAACCTATAAAATAGTTTGAAGCTTTTCTTCTAAACTCAGTTCTGAACCATGAACTTAGAACTCCACATTCATCTTGGCTAATTAACTCCAATTCAGTTCTGTGAGGTTCACCCAAAGGGTAAATAAAGAATTATCACATCTCCAGTGACAGTGAAAGTTAGTAAAATTTGCATTATCTTAGGGCTACATGTATCCCTATTTCTTCAGCTTCTTTTAGAGTTTGGTGATGCGTTTTTAGCTAGATTTTGTCACTGGGCCATAGTACTGACAAGTCCAATAAAGTTACTCCTTTGAATAGCATCATTCACTGGCTCCCTATGGTTTCTCAGATAAAATAACCATGACTCATCTTGGTATTTCAAGTCTTCCACAATCTGGATCCAGCCACCTACCTTCCCAGAGACTATGTATTACTTGCTTTCTTGCACATTCTTCATTTCAACCAAATGTTACTATTAGCTCCTCCCCCCTATTTAACATGTTGTAGTCCATTTTCATGTCTTTGCATAATTCCCATTCTCATAACACATCCTCATTTCTGCCTCACTTCTTATCTTCTCACCAAACAGCTCAGAAGTCATCCTGAAAAGGTTCATGATCCCCACTGTAATATTTTTGATGATCTGAAGGGAGGCATTGTAGAAGAGGAGATTAAACTAGTTTTGACTCAGAAAGACAAATCAAGAGCCATGAATCCAATTTTCTAATAGGTCAATTTAGGATGGGTGTCAGAAGCAATCTCTTCCCACTCAAGCTGGGCTAGAAGAGGTTGTTCATGGGAGGTAGTGAGTTCTTCCTCAATGGACATCTGAAACACTGGCCCCTTAGTGTGTGTCCACATATCACACCACATCAGTATTCCCTGCAATGTCCTTTTAGCCTGGAACATATGCCTTAATGGTACCTTTTATCCCTGCATCTTCTTCCTTCCTCTGATTAGAAGTAGTGTAGCTCATAGCACAGTGACTGGCACATAGTAATTGCTTAGCAAATATTCATTGATTGACTATGTGCCTTTTTCTGCAGGGCTGCAGAAAAAGAGAGATAGCAAGAAGAAGAGAGAAGGAGGAGGAGGAGGAGGAGAAATTACTGAAAGGAAAGATTAGAAATGAATTGTTAACACAAAGTAATTCTCACTTCTCTACACAATGATGGATCTTGGACCTTTATCACTCCTCTAGCCAATCTCAATAATTAGAACATGGCGCCATGCCAGATGGCTCTGTGCTGTGGTTGCTTCCAACCCATCCTTTAAGATCTGTGGAGTGGATTAATCAGAGAGAAATCATGAATCTGTATAAAGAATTGGGATCAGAACCCAGGATTTCAAACTGCGTCTTTTCCCCAAACTCTGACTAGATTCTGTATGCCAAGTGGAACTCTATTATTTTTTCTATGATTGACCATAGCAGAGCTCAAGGGTTTCAAATCCTTGTTGGGGCTTAACGTTGAGATGGTAGAGATACTTCCAAGTGCCCAAGAGAAGGAAGCTATGGCAGCAGCCTGCTCCTGAGACCTCTGTGAGGAGAGAACTCTATGACTAAGTAAGATCTCAGGGGGAAGCTAGGTGGCTCTGTAGATAAAGAGCCAGGCCTGGAAATGGGAGGTTCTGGGTTCAAATCAGATCTCAGATACTTCCTATATGAGTTACCTTGGGTAGGTCACTTAATTTTCATTGCTTAACCCTTACCTCCCTTCTGCCTAAGAACCAATATATTGATTCTAAGATGAAAGTCAAGGGTTAAAAAAGATCTCTAATAATTCTTTCTGCTAGTCCAAGTGAAGAAAGAAGACAAGGATCCTTGGTTAGGTACCAAAGAAGACAGGAGAGAAACAGCAATAAAGAAATGTTGAGAACATGCAGATGATCCTTTACAGTTCATACCAGGAGAAAAGGATAGAGAAAACCAAGGAGAGGCTAAAGGCAGGGAGAGGAAGAAGGCAGATATTATCCTTAAAATGTTGTTTTCTTCTCAGATCTGTCTTTTCTCCCTCTCAACTACCTCCTACCAACAGTATGAAAAGCTCAAAAATCAATCCCACCATGACAAACATGTATAGTTAAGCCAAACAAACTCCTGCGATTATCACATAAAAAGTATATCTCCATTCCACTCTGAATTTATCACTTCTTTAGAAAACCTTTGCCTTCTGTCTTAGAATCAATACAAGCATCTAGGCAATTGGGGGCAAGTGACTTGCCCAACGTCACATA
>NW_025396272.1:0-7074 GCF_016433145.1 Gracilinanus agilis | reverse complement strand
TGGATCTCCATCCACCGAGCCACCCAGCTGCCTCTGAGGCAATCACTTCTCTATCCAGAGGGAGGATAACATGTTCCCTCTTGCATTTTTGTGATGATCAGAGTGCCCAAGTATAAAGGTTAATCTTTACCTATTGTTGTTTTTGCATAAATTTCTCTATTTTACTCAGATATATATTAGAGAGTATCATAGAAAATAGGGAAAGAGAAGACGTGGGAAGGATATAGAGTAACTTGAGAGCACAAGAGAGCACAAAAGATTGAAAAAAGAGGTCTTTTCTTGTAGAAAGATCTTGGAAAATTTTGTAAAAAGGAATCTTTAAATAATTACAGCTTGCATTTATATAACACTTTAATGTTCACAAATATCTCACCTACATTGTGTCAAATGACCCTCAGAACCACTCTATGTTATTGTCACTATTTTACACATGAGAAAAAACCCTGATATTCAAAATGGAATACCATGATTCATTTGGTTTGTTCTCCAAAGAACTCATTTTAGAGAATTGTTTTATTGTATGGATTTTTCTTATAAAATTTCACATATTACAAACATGGATTTAATGATAAGGTACAAAACCTGTATGAAAGAAATAACAATGTAAAATAATAGAAAAATGCAGGGGGAAAAGAACATGGCAGCATGGATATGAAAAGAAAACTAGAGGATTTGTGGCATGTGAGAATAATCTAAAATCAAAACACCTCTTGAATGAAAATAAGAGGCTCAAACAAAATTTATGATATATTGTGATTCCTTAAAAGAAAGAGTTCTAAGCATTTTATCAAGTAAGGTGAAGATAAAGAAAATTCTTTTGGGAGAAAAACTGGAAAATATTATGCTGGGAGATACCATAAGCAATGAATTGATACAATTTAAAAATACATATTCACTGAATGTCATATTGCCTAAATTCATAAAGTAAAAAAAAATGAATGAAAGTCTTTTTTTTTATCCTGGGACTCCATTCTAGGAGCATAGGGCCACAACCAGTAGGCAATGGGTCACACAGTCGCTCAGGGTCACCCAGCTGGGAAGTGTCTGAACCCGGGTTTTGAACCTAGGACCTTTCCTAGAGAATTAGAGAGGTTAAAAGCATCCATGCAGTGAAAGGAGATAATAAACTGTTACAGAGGAAACAAAACCAACATTATTAGAGAAAAATTAGGACTATTGCAGAGGCTTTTACAGGGCCACTATCCTAATACTGGCATAAAGGTGACTTGAAAAAAGTCGTTTTCCTCCTCAATTCCCTGGCTTATAGTCTTTCTCTTTGAGAAGATAATTCTGAGAATTAAAGCTTACCAGGGTGATGTCTCCTATGAGTAGATGGCTTGGCTCAGCCCATCAGAGTATGTATGTGTGTCTTTCTGATTTTGTGTGTACCACCAAGTTATATGGATAAGATTCCCTGAGATAAATGGCCCCAGAGACGTGATTTTCATGTCACTTGTGGATGACATTGATACTACCTGCAAGGGGAATAAGGGCTATCCCAGAAGAAATGAACTTTTTTCTTAGTGGTAAATCACTAACAGCAATTAATTCTAATTCATCAATACAAACAAGTTGATGCATGCAACTGGGAGAGAAACTTTTCCTGAACTCCCAGGGATGGAGTGTTTGGAGGTCAGACAGAGTTACAGACAAAGGGCTGAAGCCTCCATGTCCATTTCTTGGATTAGACTTTTTAGGAATTCCTTTCAATGCCCTTGAGCCCAAGATTCTTCTCCATATTCACTATACAATGCATCCTTTCCCCAAAGCCCCTGTTCCTCTGCTTTACTTCCTTGTGAAACAGTGACATGAAGCCTGGAAGGTGTTATCATGATGGAAGGCCTTGAGTTAGGTCCAGGCCACAGCCTGCCTGTATTTTTTATGGCCAGTCTGTCACCAAACTCATGACTAGTAGCTATCCACGTGGCATTGTTAATGCATTTTAACCCTTGAAAACCAAAGAGCAATAATCTTTTTAATGCTGAATAAAAAGAAAGAGTGGTCTTCTAGAGTGAAGGTATTTATTCCAGAGAGAGAGAGAACAGACAGACAGACAGACAGACAGAGAGAGAGAGAGAGAATAAAGATGAGGGTTCAAACTCAAAAGAAAAGCCAATTTTGAAAAGCAGTGGGAAACAGATTTTTATAGTGTTTTAAGAAAATGGAGGAGAGTGGTTCTCTGGGATTGGCCAACAAAGAAAAAACTTCTGCTCATCAATAGATTGGATTGTTGACCAGGGCATGACTTGGATAAGGTACAAGGAGATACTTCCTTGAGTTTATTTGTAAAGGCTCAGGGGCCACTCAGGTCCAGGATGACTTAACCTTCTAACAGAAGCATCTGCAAGATTTATTTCAGGGTGGTCAAACTATTGCCTGATCAGGTTAATCCTGGTGATTCTCACTAGAATCTGAAGAATAAGGTAGTTCTAAGAATACCAGATCATTAGAGACAGGATCATACACAGACCTAGGGGAATTTGAATCATGGCCAGCTATATTCAGATTCATTATTATTTTTACATCTGCATCATTGAAGAATGAAAAGTAAAAGGTAGGTCAAATCTTAGAGGTCCAGGGGGCAGCTGGGTAGCTCAGTGGATTGAGAGCCAGGCCTAGAGACGGGAGGTCCTAGGTTCAAATCTGGTCTCAGACACTTCCCAGCTGTGTGACCCTGGGCAAGTCACTTGACCCCCATTGCCTACCCTTACCACTCTTCTGCCTTGGAGCCCATACACAGTATTGACTCCAAGACGGAAGGTAAGGGTTTAAAAAAAAAAAATTAAATAAATAAATAAATAAAAATAAAAAAATAAAAAAATAAAATAAAATCTTAGAGGTCCAGGTTGACATCTACTTGTGCTCCTGGGGACCTGGGAGACTGGTTTTGCTTGACAATAATAGGGAAGTTTGGAAAGGGTGAAGTTAGGAAGAAATAATGCATTCAATTTTGGACACTTTGAGTTGGAGATATCTTTTGTACATCCACTTTTAGATGTCTGAAAGATAGTTGTAAATACAAAACTGGAGGTCAGTTTTGTTTTGGACATGATGAGTTTAAGATATTTGTGGTACTTCTAGCACAAGATGTCCAATAGGCAGGTGGAGATTCAAGCACGGAGGTTAGGAAAAAGGTTAGGTGTGGAAAAATATATTTGATGATAATTGTTATAAGGGGATAAAGAGGATGGTAATGAGGGGGTCACTAGGGGCCTAGGAACCAGTAACTAAACTAGTTGGAGTTTGGAGTTGATGTTATCAGAGGGGAGCAGCCTCAGCTGAGCTGCCCAGTGAATCTCCATTGCTAGCTGCAGGCTCCTTTAAGATGTTGGGTTGGTGGCCCCTCCCTGCTGAGGTAATGTCTCCTTATTGGGTGAGGGCAGAACCCAGCAGGAATCCATGGCTCAACTTCTTGCCAACAATGGAGGCTTAGATTTCACTTCCACAGTAACCCCTACTTCTCTAAATTCTGTCCTCCCCTTAGTCTCCTTAGCTTTGATGGTGTTGGAACAATCACAGGAATTCACAGATTAAGGCTAAGGGATTTATTAGAAACTGGAAAGGGAAACTAATGTAAGAGGGCTTAGGTCTTTCTAAGCTGTTGCAAGGGGCAACTGGCAAGTGCTGGCAAAGGACCTAAAAGGTCTTGACAGGGTGAGGGCAAGCAGCCCTCAGCCAGAGATAACTAGACTCTGGTTTGATATTATTTGATCCACTAGCTCTCAGATGATGTTGTTAGGTTGCTCTAAAGATGGTCCTAACCACTAGGCTACACTATCCTAAGTTCCTGTCCATGATCCACCTCCCTTCCACCCTTCACAACCCTGGGGCCCCAGCGGGAAAGGTCAGGGATAGCAAGTTGTCTGCATGAGGTCAAGGGAAATCAGAACCCAGGGTTGGGTTTGCAGGGCCTTATATAGTCACAGCTCAACTGCTACTTGGCACCTGCCCCATGGCGCATGCCATCAGCAAGATTCCATTCAGGGTAACTGACAGGTTTGCCTAGGGCAATATTGCATGCAAAATCCCTGCGCCACATAATCATCAAAGAGATGATAACTGAATCCATATAACTTGATGTATTCACCAAGCAAAATAGAGGGCAAGATGTAAAATTGAAAATTGATTTAAACTTCTATTTTTAAGACTTAATCAAGCTCTCATGGGTTTAGTATTCTCCCATACCTGTGTAAGTTCAAATTTATTACCTTTGTAACTCCACCATTCACATACATTCCACAGAAATTTTTCTGAAGACCAAGCTTTTGTCTCATAATTGCCTCCTCTGAGGACTCAAATCCATTCTGAAATGGATACTCTTATGTAGCCTAACTTTATAACAGCCATCCACTACTCTAAATTAATTCAGGTTAGTTTGTAACCTTACCCACCACCCACTTAATGCAAATTCAAGTTGGTTCAAAGTCATTGCAGACTGTACCCTTGTCTACAGACTAATCCTGTCTGTCTCACCCGAGGATTACTCCCATCTTTCAAGGAGGAGATAATGAAGAGGAGCTGAAGTGACTTTTAAAAAAAAGCATATTGTTGTGATATAATGTCAGACCAATCAGAAAAAAGACACACTTCAGTACTTGAGGTTTTGCTCTGCCATCTTGTTATAAAAAGATCCAGTCAACTCTCATTCATGGTATTTGGTAATAGAGAGAGACCAGTGACCCAGTTTATTGGTTACTAATAACCTAATTTTATTCATCAGTAGACGGGGTACTATGAAGTTTAGTCCATGATGCTTCAGCCTGTACTTGAGCAAAGTTTGTACACAACTTCCATGTTCACTCTTTTCTCCTTTTGCACATTGAGAAAGATGTCTTTTCATTGTCTCTTTCATTATTTCATTATTATAATTATTTTTAGCTGGTGTACTTGTTTGCTGTTCTTTTATTCCTATTTTCTTGGGTGTTTGAGAAGCAAATAATCTCTTCCAGTCTGATTTCTTTCCAGGAATGCTTTGAAGACTTCTATTATTGAACAGCCATATTTTTTTTTTTATTTGTGAGATTTGAAGGTTGTGTCACGTTGGGGTGTCCCTTGAATTCTGTTGCTTTTTAGAACATGTTATTTTAATCCCTTCTTTAATTCTTCATGGAATAATTTGGAATTGAATTGATGCAACCATTTTGTGTGATTTGGGAAGCTAATTATCAGATATTTTACACATTTTATAGTTTGGGGAATGGAATTCTGTTTTCTATCATTGCTTCTTGGGTTTCATCATTATGTGGAAATGCTTTTGATTTTTGAGAAATTTTTTGAAATCTGCAAATTTACTGAAGCTATTAATTGCCTTGACTAGTATCTCTAGTGATTCTCTGGATTTTTCTGAGTCACCAAACAGGGATAGATTTATTACTTTACATATCTTTATAAATAAAATTTTGCACCCTTTATTTCTCTATTCCTTTAATTCCTTTCTCTTGTCTTATTGCTACTGCTAGCATTTCCAGAAGTATATCAAATAATAGTAGAGAGAATTCTTGATCATTACCACATTTATTGGAGAAGGCTCTAAAATATCCCCAATACGTATGAAGCCTGCTTTTGATTTTAGATAGATTTAAAAAATGATATTAAAAAAGATCCTTATATACCTGTACTTTGTAGAGGTTTTATGTTCGTTTTTAAAACTTTTCCTATATGTATTGAGATGATCATGTGGTTTTTAGATTTTTTTGCTTTTTATATGATTGTTTTGATTGTTTTCCTAATGTTGAACCATCATGGAATCCCCGGAATAAATTCCTGCTATAACCATAATCATTTCTTTGATTATTTGCTGTAATTTGTTTCATAGAATTTTTAAAAAACATTTTGAATCAGTGTTAATTAATGCTATTGGTTTATAGTTTTCTTGCCATGTTTTGGTTTCCCTTGTTTAGGTATTAGGACCATTTCTATCTCATAAAAGAATTCTGGGAGAGTTCTTTCTCAGTTTTTGAGAATAATTTGTGAAATATGGGAACTAACTGCTTAAAAATTTGATCAAATTCTCCTGAGAATTTGATTTTTAGGTTTTCTTTAGGTTTTTATTTTTTAGGGTTTTTTACTATCATAGTATCTGTTTCTTTGTTTCCTTGTTTCTTTCTTCCTTTCTTCCTTCCTTCCTTCCTTCCTTTCTTTCTTTCCAATCAATACCGGGTATTGGTTCCAAGGTCAAAGAGCAGTAAGGGCTAGGCAATGGGGATGAATTGACTTGCCCAGGGTCACACAGCTAGGAAGTGTCTGAGGTCAATTTTGAACCCAGGACCTCCCGTCTCTGGGCCTGGCTCTCACTCCACTGAGCTACCCAGTTGCCCTCTGTCATAGTTTCTTAATAGTGGGATCTATTTCCTTTTTTGAGATTGGGTTATTTAAGACCTCTTGTTTCTGATAGTTTGGGTATTTCATATTTTTGAAGATATTGATTTACTTCTTTTATGTTCTCAGTCTTGTTAGTATATAATAGCTTAATATGTTATGATTATTCTTTATATTTCTTCTTGTTTGGGTGTGATTTTGACTTGTGTATTTGCTATTTTATTGTTTTGATTGTTGTGCTCTCTTCCTTTCAATCTAGGCTTTATCTATTTATTAGACTTTTCAAGAAAGTAGCTTTTAGTTTTGCCATTTTGATTTTTTATTTCATATTTGTCTATTTCCTTTCTAATTCTTAATATCACAAGTTTTGTGTTTAATTTAGGTTGATTTATTGGTTCATTTCCTAATGTTAAAAAATGCATATCCAGTTCATTAATCTCTTCATTTTCAATTTGGTTTATCTATGATTTAACTATATCATTTTCCCCAAGGACATATTTAGTGAATTACAGAAATTTGGACATGTTATTTCATCAAAATTAATTTTACATAGTTGTTGTTGTCCATCCTTCATTTTCAAAGAAGATCAATGACATCTAAAGGGTGATGTTTCTAATGAGTGAAAGATGAAAGTACTGAGGAAACAAAGGTCTGACGTTTTGAGCATATTGATTTATTAAACAATGTATGACAATTGCCTAACAAATCAAGACTAGTCCTTTTTCTGAGCATAGGATTGGACCCCAAATGCAGGGG
>NW_025396271.1:0-3081 GCF_016433145.1 Gracilinanus agilis | reverse complement strand
TCAGTGCTGATCAGCACAAATGGACATATATTTGGGAAACAGCCAGCTAGGAAGTTGGAGCTGTGCAGTAACCAAGGTCTTGGGTTTTTAAAATGCATATATAGTACTAAAACAGAATTGAGCAAATAAAAGAAGACAAAGGTGTTCACCAGCAATTGGATGGATCGAGTGGCTCTGATTTCAGGGGAGGCTCTGGGAGAAAGGCTGGACGTATGGATGTGCTGGACTCTTTTTTGGTGCCTTTTTAGAAGCAACATCATGTAGCCACTGGCAAAAACCATGAGCCCTACACAGGTAACATCAGGGAGGGAGGCCACAACTGAAGATAGAGCAACAGTAATGGTAGAGGTTGTTGAAGTAGAACAGAACCCGTAATCCAGTAGGTTTGAGATGTTTCTGGTAGTCCTTGTCCCTTTAATTGTCAGAAGAATGATGCTATTTAGGATCAGATGGGATATCCAGCAGAGGACACTGCAGGGGATGATGGACTTTTGGGTTCTGTTTTTAAGCTTTATGTATCTAGAAGTGCTGGGGCTGATAGCAATGGCCTGAAAGCCACTCAGGAAGCATGTCATGCTGAGGGAAAGAGCACGAGCCACTCTTAGAAGGTAGAAGACAGTTTTACAGCCTGTGTCATCTAGGAAATTCTTTAGGCTCAAAGCAGCCATTGTCTGAGGGACACCCTTGAAGAGAAGCATCAGGGAGTTGGCCCAAGCCAGCTGTATGAGAATTGTGTCTATGGGCCTTAGTTTGTGTGCAGTGAGGAACATGAAGGTGAAGAGAAAAACTAGGAAGGAATTTCCCAGAACTCCAATGGCAGTCTGGGAACAGAAGACAACCCCTAGGATGATTTCAAGTGGACTCATGTTCTTAGTGTCTTCGAAGAGAACCTTCATTCAGAGCCAAAGGGATGGAACAGAAATGAAGAGAACTCAGTGACATTCCTAGCCATTTCCTACTCCTTCATATTCTAAAGGAATGACTGAGAAGGTAGCCTTTGTGGGATCCATATTTCTGAGAGGGGTTTAAGGTGCATTGCAGAATTCCATAGTGCCCCCCCAGAATTCTAAGAGAGGGGACAGTTAAAGGCAGTTGGAGTCCTGGTATAAAAACCAAGTCACCCTTCTTGCAGGGGTCCTGACTCTTTGTTCTTGGCTCTGAGCAGAGGGACAATCTGTGTAACTCTGGCCTGGGACATTCAGTCACTGACAGCCAGGGGTGCTTTACCTTGATAGCAACCTCCAAGACAGACCTTTAAGCAAGATCTCAGCCTACTTTCAGTTTAGCAGTTTAGGTTTTAGAAGGAAGATTATTTAGGGGCTTAGATTAGAGTTCAGCCATTCAATTTAAATCCCCCCTGCGGCCCCCCCAAATGTGCTGTTAGTCTACAGTTAACAGTTAGCCAAATTACCTTCCCTCTCTTCCCTTAAACTGATTCCTTTTTCCTGTTCCCTGAAATCATTAAATACATTTAGTTTGTGAAAAGATAGAGTTTGTGTATAGTTAGCTGGGGATTATACTTACTACCTTCCTTTCATCAAGCCAAATATTTAATTTAAGCAGGGGCTGTAACTGCCTGTGCCCTGGGGGCCCGTGGTCAGATTTGCTGAAGATTTTAAGGTCATACATTTCCATCCTATGAGAGAGTAATTCAGACAAAGAAAGTTATCATCACAAGGGGTTTATCCACTTTCCATCTTGACCCAGAAGTTACTAAGCTAGAATACCCTCCATAACCAGAGAGTTAACTGACTTCCAACTGCTTAGAGGGTGGGGGGAGGCGAAGGCGTACTCCACAGGCTCCTGCCCCTCCCATCCAGTCAAGTCTGCCTGCTTCTCTAAAGACCAGGGATTGGGGAGACTTGATTTACATTTTATAGTTTCCCTTATCCTACAGCTTGGAATGTGGACCACACATAATATTCCCACATGTAAGATTAAAATTAATATCCAATAACTCCAAGTATTATATTTTATAGGATTTATTAATAATCAGTTGAAGTTAAAGAAATAAAAGAACAAAACTAAAACCCTGAGTAAAGAAAAGTTTTCCCAGCCACATTCATGCAAAAAGAGAGGGGGGGGGGGAGGCAGCTGGGTAGCTCAGTGGATTGAGAGTCAGGCCTAGAGACAGGAGGTCCTAGGTTCAAATCTGGCCTCAGACACTTCCCAGCTATGTGACCCTGGGCAAGTCACTTGACCCCCATTGCCCAACCTTACCAATCTTCCACCAAGGAGCCAATACACAAAAGTTAAGGTTTAAAAAAAAAAGTAAAAAACAAACAATCAAAAAAAAAAAAAGAGAGAGAGGGGCGGTGTTACCCACAAACTTTATCTCCAAAATGTAAGAGTGTAAGGAGAGAACGAAGGTGGGATGCTGGGAATTGGAGTCCTGGGGAGAAAATCCTAATTACACACACAATAAGTGTTGCTCTTGTGGGATGGGGATGTAGATTTAATGGATGTCTCTGGGTGGATCCATTGTTTGATGACATGCCACTTCATTGATAAATATTTATTAAGCATCTACTCTGAGACATGCAACATGCTAAGCATTGGTGATACAAAGGAAGAGAAACATCCTTTCTGCTCAAAGATCTACAGCCTAATGGGGGAGACAAAATGTAAACAGCTACATGGACATGCATCCAGGCTATTTGGGAAATAATTAATAGAAGGAATACATTTGATTCAAGGAGTAGCAAGAAAGGCTTTTTTTTTAAATCCTCACCTTCCATCTTAGACTCAATACTGTGTATTGGCTCCAAGGCAGAAGAGTGGTAATGGTAGGCAATGGTGGTCAAGTGACTTGCCCAGGGTCACACAGCTGGGAATTGTCTGAGGCCAGACTTGAAACTATGACCTCCTGTCTCTAGGCCTGGCTTTCAATCCACTGAGCTAACCAGCTGCCCCCAAGAAAGGCTTCTTGTAAAATGAAGTATTTTCACTTTAACTTGAAGGAATTCACAGGATCCAGAAGCCAGGGAGAGAAGTCTAGCAGTAAAAATGCAGGAGATGGATTATCTTGTGGGATGAACAAGCAGAAGAGCAGTTCTAATAGGTCACAGAGTGTTTGAGGAA